>NC_133788.1:12685646-12915176 GCF_003597395.2 Chelonoidis abingdonii
AAATATAACATAATGTGTGCCCTGTTCTCTATTATTTAACCATATTTGAAACAGGATCTTCTAGAGTCTGCACAAGTTCTTTCTGACCTACTCTGGATACAATTTTTCAAGACCTACATACAGAGATAGTGACAGGACTCCCTTCTAGGTGGGGAGAGATGTTGAAGATGCATAGGCTGGAGAAGATGACTTATATGGGCCTAAGCACTGGGTAGGAAATACTAACAATTCTTGGGACCTCTGGTTTGAATCATGGCAGTGTTGCTTCAGCCCATTATCATTCTGAGGTAAATAAACAGATTTAAATGTGCTAATAACTTGTAGATGAGATCTTAAGCAATATACTGTTTCCTCTAGGTAGAATTTGACTATCTAATGGCACTTTGTATAAGAATAAGGTTTTATCCTTGGCCAATGTATCCCTTTTTGCCAGTGTATGCTGGATGATGGGGTGCTGGCTTCACACCCCAGAACAGGCTGCATTTAGCGGTGCTATAACTATATAGCGCCAGATTCTGTCACCCTTACTGACATTATGTAGTAGCTTACTCCATGAGTAGATCCATTTTCTTCAGTGGGATTATTCACAGTCAAGTACAACTCAGCATGAGCAAAGCTGACAGAACCTGACCTATGGTTTATAATGTTCTGTATAAACTCCATGAATGCGAGGTCTGAGTGGAAAAAAGGGTTTGTAGAGAATCCTTATTACAAAATTCTCCTTATTTCGTTAGTCCCACTACTCTTCAGTGTGAAAAATGGTACAGTTGTCTCACACAGTCTGCTTTTGTAAAGCTGTAAGGCTGTTATTTCCATCTCTAATTCCTCAGAAATCCCGGGAAATGACTTTGAAAAGCACAAGCACCGTGTAAAGTTCTTAGTGTGATATTCCACCGTTCACACAGAAAGCACCTTGTTTTTAACATGAAACTTACCTACTGAGTCCTGCAGAGGAACAAGTACCTTATGTAATATCTCAGGTTTTAAAGGGAAGCCTTTTCCAATCAACAGAGAGGCTACATAAATAGACAGTATCAACTGAGTCTGAATCCATTTGTGATGGATGAAATTAGGTGGTGAAATTCTGGCCCTGTTGAAGTCAATCACAAAACACCCATTGCTTGGCTTTACGGGGGCTAGGTTTTTACCCAGGATCTGGCAAGATCTCTTAGTACCTGCTATCTTTATGTGTCACTAAACAGAATAGCTATAATAACATTGGAAGAGCTTAACTTTATTGCCACTTCCGTGCGGTGGTAATTACATACAGTGTAATTACATACACCAATGTGTCATTTTTACAACACAGCTTTCACTTACACAGGTTTTAATTTCTTTATGGCAGGGAACTCATCTTCCTATGTTCGTTAAATACAATCCACACAAATGCAATTTTATAAAAATAAAGAAGAATTTAAAGCAAATAGTACTTAGCACATCCCTTCAACGTGCTTTAGAAACAATCAGGATCTAAATTTGCAATCTTTGCTTACATGAGTCGTGCCATTGAACTCCCAGGCGAAATACTGAATCACTGGATCTCAACTAATAAACAGCCCTAGCGCTGAGATAGAGTAGGTAAGTCTATACTATCACTCCTGTTCTATAGATGAAGACAGTGAAGCAGGTTGGTTGCCATTTGCTCAAGGCCAGTGTCAGAGCTGAGAGTTCTGGGTTCATAATCAATGTTCAGGCGAATCGCATACAAACTAACTAGTTTTTTTAAAAAAATATTTCCCCAGAGAATATTCCTGGCTGTTATTTCTTATCCTCAATTTTCAATTTGCTCCTGATATTGATGGCCAAGAATTGAGATTCTTGACTTGATTTTGGCAAACCTACATGCTAATTTGATTCCTGTGAGTCAGCCTTTCCATAGGATCCTCTCCTCTGAAGTCACTATTGGGAGCAAAATCGCATTCCAGAATAGAAAAGCAGACACGTGGGATCTGATCTCTCCTTTTAGCCTCAAGTCTGTGTTTACCGGGGAGTGACTTTGTACTTTTCAATATGATAATGGTAGTATTCCACAACCACTAAGATCCTGTCTGAAAAAAGCAACCCTACTATATTAACAAAAGCTAAGAACAAGTTGTCCTTAGATGTTTTTATAACCCAATTCACAGAAAAAAAAATCTATGCTGCATGCTACTTTGTAACAGATACTTTTATTGGCAATTCCTAACTGAGACATTTTAAAATATTTTAACCTATAAAAATAGGAAAGTGCTTACAAAAAAACTCAAATTCCAGATTCTAGGTAAATCTGTAAATACCATTGTTACTGCAATGTAAAACAGTAGGAGCGGTAAAACCTAGCCAGCTTGGCAGCATTAGACCACAGAGATTTGTTTTAGTCTAGATCTGAAAGGTTGAACTAGGCAGAAATGTAACATTTGGAACAAACATGCAACATCAGAAGCGGAGTTTCTGCCCAAGGTGCTGATGCAACAATGCAGCTCTGCTCTGCTTTCAGAGAGTTCCATTTGTTAAGTGCTTTAGCTGGGACTGACCCTAGACCAAACGGTGCCCCAGGCAAGGGGCATTTTCAGTGCCTGCCCTCCATTTGTTAAACTGTTGAATACCTTACAGCACCTCGAGCCAGGCCATCACCTTGGTCGCCTGTGCCTAAATCCAGCCTGGCTCTCACTGTCACATAACTTGGATGAATGAAACTTTCACAGTAGAGCCTGATTGACCTTTATAGTTCGCGTTCCCTTAGGAAAAGGCTGAAGAGCTTGGCTGTTTTTGAAGTGGGGTTTGCAACTGATTTCAAATTAAAATTAAAACTGCCTGCCCAAGGGGTTAACAGCATAACCTGCCACAACTATAGTTTCCTTTCTTAGAGAAGCTTGTTGGCACCCCAGCTTTTCTCTCCACTCAGTTCCCACAGTTGGACTCTAGAACTTGGCAACATCTAGTGCAATATGGAGTTGTAATGATTAATGGATTGCAGATACAATTACTATATATATATATACACACACACACATACACTTCTCACCCCACCAACTGACCCACACAACTGGGGAACCAGGACTAAAACCCCAGTCCAAAAGCTCCACAAAATACAGGCCTCGTCAAACAGAGCTCTCTTACCTGGCAGCAGTTCCTTTCCAGGGGCAGAGCATGCTGCCACTAAAACATTCCTTTTTCCTGCAGCACCATGTGCATCAGTAAATCTCAAACACTAAAGCTGGGATGGTTAGGTTCTGGGTTGGGAGACTTCAGTGGAAAATGCAGGTGTTGCAAAAAGGCAGTGTTAATGATTCCCCAATGCTAGCAAGGGTAGAAGCACTAACGTAGGGTTAGATAGCACAGCTGCACAAACAACCTAACCCCAAGTACAGCGGTTCTTACTCTAGGACCAGCACCAGTGCTAAATCGGCAGCATGAAAAGTCCTAGTGTAGGTGCCCATACAGTGGGTTTAAATGAATAAATGGAACCTAACATAAGTAAATGGCTACCAGAAGCACTATAACAATGACTGTAAATAAATAATGGGATGGGAGATTTTATTTGTTTTCTTAAAGAATCCCATGTGAGATCCTGTGGTTTTCAACTTTCCTCCAGATCTTCAGTTGGTGTACATCACTTAGTGCCACGGACTTCAACAGTGCTACCTTACTTCACTGCAGCTGAAGAGCTAACCCTATGAGTGAGCTTGATTATAACTTTATTTTTATTTAATTTGTCACAGTCATGCATGCATCACAATCAGGTCAAGAAAGAATGATAAAAAGCAACTACACAGAGGACTGAGCCCAGCATGCTTTGAAATCCTTGGGTACACCAGGCTATAAAGGGGCAAAGTGTTATTAGTGTCCTCTAGTGCACCCTGCTTTATGAGACTCTACTTGTGAAATGTGGAAAGGATAAGACATGAAGGGAAAAGAGAAAAAAGAGAGGTCTGAAATAAGATCATAAGTTCAAAAAAAAATTATACCTGAACAGCCAGGTTACACTAAATACTTGTTGAACATAGAAAAATGTTACCTTCTTAAATTGGGTAGTCAGGAGACCAAGACTGATTTTAATTACAGAGTACTTGCTTTAATTCATAAGTAATAAATCACTTACAAGAATGATTAATTCCTCTGGCTTCTCTTCCATCCAGCATTGCAATGTCCCTGTGGTAATTGATTCCACATTTGGAAATGACTTCTGTACCCATTTTATAACTAAACTCATTGTTTCTTTGGGGTCACTTATATTTAAATTGTCCATCTCCTGCAGAAATTGTGTTGCCATTATCTTTGAGGTTGCAAAGAACTGTGAAGAATACGGTCTCTAAAGATTTCCTACTTTCTTATCTAAGTAATAGGTTACATGGCTAGTATTCATTTGGATAGTATTAACAGAATTTTAACCCTTATAGTCAATACATTAGGGGCAAAAAAGGAAAAACTTATAATTTCTTAGGGAAAAAACTTCAAAAATGTAGATATAAAAAAATCTTATTTGTCCTTATAATCACTACAAAACCAATATTATGTATAGCACTGTTTTTCAAAAAGCAAAGCTCACAATTTTTTGGCAAGCACCATCTGAAAAAGAGTGCAAATCAAGGCCATTGATTGCAAAGGGAGGTTACTGATACAAAACTGAACTTTGAGTCCTTTGATTCTAAAGTTTGTGCTTCAGTTTTAGCAGACCAATGCAAACTTTAAAATTACAGGCAACTATGAGTGAGCAAGGGATATGAGAGTAGGTACAAAAGGTAGGAGACATTTCCCTGCTGTTTTTATTTTGGATTTATTTTTATGTATACAGCTGCATTTGTTATTAAAATACATGAATATATTACTTCTTCCCCTTAACCAACATGGTGGACTATGGACCATTCCTGCTCCCTCCCGTTGATTTTACTGGGAGCAGTATGAAGCTTTTGATCTCCAAAATGTGGGTTCTCACCTGTGTTATTTTTTCTGTATCATGTTTTACCTTTATTTTCTGTGTTGTTTCTGAAGAGAGACCATTTTCCCTTCTGTGTGCTGTAGTTCTGCCTACTTATTGGAAACTCGTGAATAAAAAGTATCAACATTTTTTACAAAGGGTTTGTAATTTGAGGTTTTAAAAATAACGTTATTTTGTTAATCATATACATAATTTGCTTTGAGACCTATGGGTCAAAACCACTGTATACAAGATTGATTGTTATGATCATCACCATCAGAGTATTATATTAGAGAAGAGAAAGAATTCTTAGAGCACTTGATCTCGCACTTTCTCTGATACTGTAGCACACGTTTTTATGATCCAATTTTAAAAGTCCAGAGCAATGAGGTTTCACCACTTCCTTTGGGATACTATTCCAAAACCCAGTATATCTCACTGTCAGGAAGTGTTTCCTGATATTCAGCCGAAGTTATCCCTCTTAATTTCACCTAATCACTTTCAGTTATTTCCCCTTGTACCACACTGAAAATTCCTCCACTTGCTTGTTGTTTGCAAGTTGTACACAGTTATCATGTCCCATCTTAGTGTCTGATTCTGCAGCGAGTTCCATCCAGGCTGTTACTAACACAGCCTGCATTGTGATGTCACAATGCAGCACCCTTGCTTGTGATGTCACTCACAATGGGGCACCTACATAATGTGATATCCTGCACAGCATGGCACCCCAGCACTGCGGTGTCATGAACAACACACCACTGCCATAATACAGTGCCATGATCAATGCAGCAATTCCCCAGTGCGAGGTCATGAACAGCGGGCGCAGTAACCCCTTATGTTGTGATGTCATCCACTTAGTGCACTGTGATGTCATACTCGACGCTGCATTCCTCTGCTTTTATGTCAGGAGCAGCGCCGCACCTCGGGTTGTGACGTCATCCACTTGGCGCACGGTGATGTCGTGACACCGCTGCCCTGCTCGGGAGCTGAGTCCTCCCGCACTCAGGACACAAAGGGCGGAGGAGCAAATCCCTGCCCTCTCCCCCCAGCGTATTCGTTACCCTAGCAACGCCCGCACGCCGCGCTTGGCTTCCCAGAATGCACCAGTGCTGCCTTCCGGCCGGCGGGGTTCGCCGCCATCTTGTGTTCGGGGTGTCTCGGTGCGTCAGCGGGGCCGTCAGCCATGGAGACAGGTGAGAGCCGGGGGCGGCCTCCCCCCCGCTGAGCTCCCCTCGGCTCCTGGCCCCAGAGCCCCCGGCTTCCAGCCCCCGACCTCCGCCTAGTCTCCCGCTTCGCTCGGAAGGGCTCGGAGACCGTGCGGCCCTGCTGTGGCGGGAGGGATGAACGGGTGGGGAGTGAACGCCCCCTTCTCACCAGCACCTCCCCAGGCGTATCCGCGTCTCAACCTTCCCCTCCCGCTTTTCCCCCCTCGCCCTCCCGGGGGGGCTCGTTACAAGAAGCGGGGCCGCGGTGTTATAAGGCCCCCTCTGTGCCCGCTCCGCTGCACTGCAGTGTTCCCACCAAGATGACACGCTAAGCTTGAGGGTCAGGGGGTAGCCGTGTTAGGCTGTATCCACAAAAACAACGAGTCCGGGGGCACCTGAAAGACTAACAGATGTATTTGGGCAGAAGCTTTCCTGGGTAAAAACTCCACTTCTTCAGGTGCATGGAGTGAAAATGCCAGATGCCGGCATTATGAAGAGACACATGGAGAGAAGGGAGTGGGTTGCTTGCTGCACTGGGCCCCTCAGGGCTGCTGGGGAGGGACTCCTGGGCCTGGCCTTGGGAAGGAGTGCTCTCCAGCGAGGGGAGCAGGAAACAGAGTCCAGATGCTGGGGGGAGGGATGAGTATCTGGGGATTGGAGCTGGCATCTGTTCCCATCTCTTACTCAAGTCTGGGGTTCTGTTCACCTGGGTTTTCCGCTATTACTTGTCTGATATTGGATTAGCATGGCTGAGTGGTTAAGGCACTTGACTACAGTCCTGAAAGGGAGGTCGGAGCTGTGCTGTCTTTCACGCTGAAAGGCCACCTCCAGTTCAGTAAGCTGCAAACAGGGTATCTACTTTAGAATCAGAGTTGGAAGGGACCTCAGGAGGTCATCTAGTCCAACCCCTTGCTCAAAGCACAACAAATCCCCAGACAGATTTTTGCCCCAGATCCCTAAATGGCCCCCTGAAGGATTGAACTCACAACCCTGGGTTTAACAGGCCAATGCTCAAACCACTGAGCTATTCACCCCCCTCTGATCCGTTAGGTTGGGGCACTTAGAGGTGGTCAGACCTGATGGGGACCACAGAACTTGCTTGCATACCATTGGCTGTGAAACTAATTGATGTTCCTTAACCGTGTCAGCCCCATGAGTCATTGGCTCAGGAAAGCTTTAACACTTCTTTACCCTGGTTCCCCATTTTATGGGATACCCATCACCCAAAATCAGGAAAAGGCTGATATGGGATATAGTCAGTAAAAAAGGATAGTCACATAACTAATGACAGTCAACATGGCTTAATGGAAAATAGATTTTGTCAGACAAACTTTATATCATTTTTGATGTGATCATAAATTTGGTTGAGAGAGCTAATATATGTAGACTTCTATAGGCATTTGATTTAATCCCATCTGACATTTAACACCTCACGCCCCCAAATATACAAGTGCATGCACCCATATTAAATGGATTAAAAGCTTGTTAATTGATAAATCACAAAAAATATGTGTAAATGGGGAATTGTCATGGGGGGGTGAGTGGTTAGTGAGGTCCTGCTGGGATCTGTTCCTTGCAAATACTATTTAATTTCTTTGTGATCTGAAAGAAAATGTAAAATCATTGCAGATCAAATTTGCAGATGACAGACTGGTGGAGTGGTAAATAAAGACTGACCTCTCTCTTTGGTTGGGTGGGCTCATTTGAACAACACCTAAGAACAAAGAATGTAGGTCACACTTTTAAGATGCAGGGAACTGTAACCTGGAATCCAATGATATTGAAAGACTGGGGTCAGGGTAGATAACAAATTGAAGCTAAGAGGGCAGTATTATCTTTGGATGTATGAGTAGAGCAATATAGAGTAGGAAGGTCATATTACTTCTGTATTCAGTATTAGTGATGCCATTGCTAAAATCCCATATTCTTTGAGTTTGTTATTTGTGTTCAGTGTGTTGTGTTCAATTTGGTGTTGGTGCCTCAAAAAGGATGTTAAAAATTGGAAGGATTGAGAAAAGGGCAGTAAGAATGATTCAAAACCTGAAAGACACAAGTGAGAGAGTCGAGATACTCAATCTATTTAATTTACACAAGAGAAGATTAAGAGGTTACTTGATTGCAGTATCTACACGGGGAAGAGATTTCTGATAGTAATTGGCATTTTGATGGAACAGGAAATGGGATGAGATCCAGTGAGTGAAACTAGGCAAATCCAGACTAGAAATAAGGTACACATTTTTAACAGTGAAGGTAATTGATTGTTGATAGAACTGACATAGGCATGTGGTAGATTTGCCATCACTTAAAGCCTTCAAATCAAGACTGGATATCTTTCTAAAAGGCAGCATGGGTTTGGTGCTATAATATTTACTGGTGTGCCAAACATTGATTTATTTGACAAAGTATCTCAGGTTCGGTTAAGAACTATCTTGCAAAATGAATCAATATTATGCAGATTGAACCTGCTTTGAGGGGGGGGGGGGGTTGGACTAGATGACCTCCTGAGGTCCCTTCCAACCCTGATATTCTATGTTTCTATATTTCTATGATTTGATGGGGGGGATATATTGCTTTATCTCTGCTTTAACTCCAGATGGAGTGCTTCTGTCTATGTGGCTCGTATTGAGAAGCAAACCTTTTGTATTCTGTGTATTGCTCAGACCCTTATTAATGTTTTCATTTGCATAGAATGATTGGGGTTTTTTGTATTGACCTACTTTTCCCCCCAACATCAGATGATACTGGAAATCGACTTCGGTTCCAGCTGGAGTTGGAATTTGTTCAGTGTCTGGCAAACCCCAATTACCTCAACTGTAAGTACTTGAAGTGAAACATCAGGGACCTGAATAATGAATATTAGTTACAATGTTTTTTGTTTCTAGATTACTTAATATTGAGAAAGGGTCTAATACAATAAGGGGGTTTGATCATTTAAGTTATTGATATATAAAAAAATTGCTCAGTCTTAACACTGCTTGTTCGGACAAGCTTTATAGCAGGAATAGTTTTTTTTCGTTTGTTTTTAATAAGTCTTCTATTTTGTGTAATTGTTTTTATTGATGAAACTCCTTGGGTGCCAATATAAATTCCTAAATAAATAGCAGAAGCAGCTGAAGGACGTATTAAAATATTTTAAAGTTATTTAAAGGGACACCATCAATTTGAAGATTGGGCAACTAAAAACAAAAGAGAATTCAAGTAATTTTAAGTTGTTACCTCATCCTTGCCCCTCACCCTTCTTGCCAATTTTTATGATGTTACTAACACCTTGTCCTATTTTTAAAAGTCTGTTCTCTGCCTTGTTGCTGTGTGACAGACCTATACAAAAGGGGAAAGGTGACTAAGTTGCTATAAACAGAGTGCTATCATATGCAAAATAAACATACTGAAAAAAAGTATTTTTCATCTCTCAGTTATCGGAATCTTGAGAGTGATTTGTAACCATAGTTGGTTTAAAACATTTTAAAAACAGAAGTGCTCTTTAATAAAGTATACTAAGCCACAAAGAAAGAAGCTTTTATATGTGCATTTCTAAAGTTTTAAATATCATTTGATTTCCTTTATGTGCAGTTGATACTCTTTGTCTTGTTTGTTTCAGTTCTTGCACAGAGAGGGTACTTCAAAGACAAATCTTTTGTAAATTATCTTAAATATTTACTTTACTGGAAAGAACCTGAATATGCCAAATACCTAAAGTAAGTATTAAATTATTTTGTGTTCTGCATTGTAATACAGTAACTCCTCACTTAACGTTGTAGTTATGTTCCTGAAAAATGTGACTTTAAGCTAAATGATGTTAAGTGAATCCAGTTTCCCCATAAGAATTAATGTAAATGAAGCGGTTAGGTTCCAGGGAAATTTTTTTCACCAGACAAAACACTATATTATATATACACACACGTATACACAGTGTAAGGCCTGGTCTACACTACGTGTTTAAACCGAATTTATCAGCGTTAAACCGATTTAACGCTGCACCCGTCCACACAACGAGGCCCTTTATATCGATATAAAGGGCTCTTTAAACCAGTTTCTGTACTCCTCCCCAACGAGAGAAGTAGTGCTGAAATCGGTATTACCATATCAGATTAGGGTTAGTGTGGCCGCAAATCGACGGTATTGGTCTCCGGGCAGTATCCCACAGTGCACCATTGTGACAGCTCTGGACAGCAATCTGAACTCAGATGCACTGGCCAGGTAGACAGGAAGACAGGTAGACAGGAAAAGACCTGCCCTGTTAATTTCCTGTTTGCTCAGCGTGGAGCTCTGATTAGCACAGGTGGCGATGCAGTCCCAAATCCAAAAAGAGCTCCACCATGGACCATAGGGGAGATACTGGATCTGATCACTGTATGGGAAACAAATCTATTCATATCACAGCTCCGTACGATAACGAAATGACAAAGGCTATTGAAAAATTCCCAGGCGGTGATAGACAGAGCCACAGCAAGGTGCCCCTGTGTGTACAAGCGTAACGGAAAGATCAAAGAACTCCAATGGACGCTCATGGAGGAGGGTGGTAAGTACTGAGACTCACTATCCCAGTCTCGCAGTCTCACAAAGCGATTTGCATTCCTTGGCTGAGTCCAATGCTGTTAGGGTCAAACATTTGTCCGGGTGGTTCAGGGTATAGCTCGTCAATTTCGACCCCCTCTCCCTGAATGAAGAGAAAGGGAAAAAAAAGTGTTCTTGACTTTTTCCAATGTCACCCTATTGTGTACTGAATCCTGCTTGGTTAGACGCGATGCGCGGCATTGAAGAGCAGTATCTGCCCTCTCCCTCGCCAGGTGGCAGACGGTACAATCGTTGCTAACTGCTGTCATCTCAGCCCCATATGTGCTGGACTGGCTGGCCTCAGGTGAGCCGGTCTGGGGCGCTGGTAATAAAGAGGAATGATTCCCAGTCATTCCGCAGTAGAATAGTACAGAACGGCTTGTAACCGTCTTCATCATAGACTGGGGCGTGAGCTCTATCAGCCCCCTCCCTTGTCAGGTCTAAAGAAAAAGATCTGTTATGCTGGACTATCATAGCGTGGGATGCGGGGCTTCTCTCCCCTCCGCCGTTTAATGTCTGCTGGACATCATGCAGCTGGAGGCTGCCTCCGCCTCATTTTATCTCACTAAAAACTCAGTGTTTGCTTATTCCTGCATTCTTTGATTACTGATCACACAATGGGGGGGACAGCTGCCCACCGTTAGCCCAGGAAGTGGGGAGGAGGAGAAGCAATGGGTGGCGGTTGTTGCAGGGGCACCCCCCGTGAATGGCATGCAGCTTCATCATTTCTGCGGGATCTGACACGGAGCGCTGTTGCTCTCTGTTCTCTGATTACACTGGTTCTCTAGTTACACTTGCGCCATATTCTAGGCAGACTGACTCTGTTTTTACGATAAACATAAGGAGGATTGATTGAGATCGTTCCCATTCTTTGTCTTGCGGCCCGCGGCGACCTCAGCGAAGGCCAGCCAGGGAAGCACACCATCGACAGCAGCAGATGGAAGAGATGCGATAACCATCACCTCATCGCCAAAGTTACAATGACACGGCAGGACGTCAGAATGACTGATAACGGTTCGTGCCACCTGCAAAGGCAAATGAATTGCTGTGTAGCATCTGCAGTACGCCTCTGCAGCGGCATCATACAGTGACAGTGACCAAAAGGCAAAACGGGCTCCATGGTTGCCACGGCATGGCATCTGCCAGGAAGAATCCAGGGAAAAGGGCGCGACAATGACTGTCTGCTTTCATGGAGGAAGGAATAGTGACGACATTTACCCAAATCACCCGCGACACTGTTATGCACCATCATGCATTGGGATCTCAACCCATAAAAAATTCCAATGGGTGGGGGAGAACTGCAAGGAGTATGGGATGAGCTACGAAAGAGCTACCAGAGTGCAAACACTCCAGAAATCGACAGCTAGCCTCGGTACTGGACCACACCGACCGAATTATTGCTTTGGTATGGCGCGTGCACTCACTTTATTACAATCTTGTTTTACAAAACCGGTTATGTAAATACAGAAAATCCTGTAGTGTATGACATAGCCTCAGTTTTAAACAATTAACTACTTGGTAACAGTGATGATGATTGTGAAGCTTGGTTGAGGTGAGGAGTCAAAGGGTGAGATATTTCCCTTACTTGCTAAATGATTGAAGCTGGTTTCGACGTCACTTCTAACAGGCCAGCAGGAATGAGGGAGATATCACATTTCCTTACTACGCTGCCTCTTATATAGAATCAGCCTGCTGATAGGCAGCTCCTGCAGCTCCCGAGGTCCTGGTTTCCCCTGCTCCTATGGAAGAATTGAGATCAGCGGGGTGCAGGAGACAAAGCGTGGAGGGGACACCCGTGACATTACCCCTTCTAGCCCCCCCCCCCCCTGCACAGAAAGCAGGAGTCTTGGGGAGCAGCTCCAAGGCAGAGGGCAGGAGCAGCACATGGCAGTGGAGGGAAGGTCACAGCTGCTGCACAGGGAACTTAGGGGAGTGGGGAGCTGATAAGGGGCTGCTGGTTCACCCTGGTTCCAAGCCCCCACCAGCTAGCTGCTACGGCCTGCTCTTCCTGCAAGCAGTAGACAAAGCAGGTGGCTGCCAAAAGACTTTAGAAGGGAGCATTACACAACTTTAAATGAGCATGTTCCCTAATTGATCAGCAACATAACAATAAAACAAGGTTAACTGGGATGACTTTAAGTGAGGAGTTACTGTAATATAATAGGTACCTTATATTGTGCGTTCTATAACTGTATACCAGTATTTGTTTCCAGTCTGCTGATTTGTATTACAAAGTTTCGATACATACACTGTCAAGGCTTCATGAGAAGACCTTGTATTTAATGACCTAGATAAGAGGGTGGCACTTACCTTCCCTCAATTATGCAAGCAAATCGTGATTGGTAGCCTTCACAGAAGCTTTAATGTTTGCTGATAGTAAATATTTTTGAACACTCTGGTACTACAAAGCCTGAGTCAGGCACAGAAGGAATACTTGCAGTTACTTTGCAACACAGAAAAGAAATGATATAAAGTACAGCATGGTTGTGCACACTTAACTTTGCAGACCTATTTCAAATTTTGTGTAAGGAGTTTCTTCTGTTTTTTCCCCCATGAGGTTCTGAAATTGATAACTATTACAGCTGATACACAGAAGCTTTAATGGAAATCTATGACTAACTTTAGAAAAGTCACTCCAAAAGAAGGGTGAGGGGGGTATGTGTGTGTGTTTCTCAGACTGAAATTATCAGCAACACGATTGAGATCATCTGAGTACATTACTGTATATAAGAATGTTTAAATAAGTGGATAATCTAGAGAGCCTGTTAGATTTTGGGGCTGTTTTCCTGCTCTAATGTTGTCCAAGTTATCTTAAAGAATGCATTATCATAATTAATTATTTGAATTATAAGTAGCAGAGCTTCTCAACATGAATATCTTGCATATAAATATTGTAAAATAATAAACTAAGAATATGGGATTTTTAGTACAGAAAGTGGCAGTATATTTAATCTGGGTAAACCTGTAAAAGTTTGTATTCAAATGTATTCTGCTTGTTTTTAATCTAGGTATCCTCAGTGTTTGCACATGTTAGAGCTGCTCCAATATGAACACTTCCGTAAAGAACTGGTAAATGCTCAGTGTGCTAAATTTATTGATGAGCAACAGATCCTTCACTGGCAGCATTATTCACGGAAAAGAATGCGTCTCCAGCAAGCACTGGCAGAGCAGCAGCAACAGAACAATACTTCTGTAAAATGAGAATGTTTGACACAGTGGCAACACTTACTTCATGTCAATACATGTATTTGCAAGGGAAAATTTGACTTGCTTTTGTAGCTTTGGCATTAGTGATATACATAACTTCACATGCTAATGTAGACAGAGAACATTTTTGGTTTATCAAGTGACTGTTTTCCTATCAGCAAGTAGTATCCACGTTAATGGGATGTAGCTGATGTGTACTTTGTTGAACCTTCAGTGATGGTTTTGTCTTTTTCCAAAGAAAGAGTACAATCTTAAGATCACTATAGATCTTCATCCATGTTGTATCTATTTTGAAAACTAAATATGGTTATCTAAGGTCCCTATTACCTTCGTATCTAACTATGGAGTTAGCTTACTGAAAGAATTTGTAGTTGAAAAGTCTGTGTTTTGAAGGCATATTCTCTGAACTGCAATGTTTGGAGGACAGTGGCATGATATAAGGGGACTCTAAAAGCAGGCCTGGGAGCCCCCATGTGATGCAGAGCGCTATTTCTGTCAGAAGGGCAAGGTACGCACAATTGAAATGAGATCTGTTACCAAAAATCTTAATTGTGCACATGTCCATATTGAAGCAGAGCTGTCCTGTGGCTGATGCTGCACTTCCTTGTTTAAGTCTGTTAATGATTCATTGTTTACTGCCTTGCTGTAAACTTAATGCAGGTTTGCAGTTACCAACATTTGAGGCATTAACCACAGTGGTGAGAATAATAGAGGTTGCAGGATGAGGGGAGATTAATACTAACTGAACACGCTTTCAGGGGGAAATAACCAGTGCAGACACAAAACAGGACTGTGACAGTTGTACCCATTCGGTTGTCTTGCCTCTTTAGTGTCAGCAAGCTTGAGCTGTGTAAGGCTCTTGCAAAACAGTTGCTGCTAGGAAAGCTTAAAGGGAGTAGGTATATTTCAGGTAGTCATAAATGTTTTTAAGGCTTGTATGTGAATGGTCGTAGGTAGAAAAGTATTTACCTTTAACTGTTTTCTTTACAAGAAGGTGACAACCCCTACAGACACCAATTAAAGCCTTAATTAAAAAGAAATAGGGATACCCTACAACTGTGTAATAACTGTAGAAGAAAGGCAGGGATTACACTTTTTCTTCCTGGCCATTAATTGAGGTGAATGTCAGTTATAAAGAGTAAAGTTCTGACTCTAGAAGTAGAAAATGAAGTGGCTTTTATTTTTTCATGGACTCTGATGTTACTTTTCAGCAGGACTGTGGCTGTTGTTGAAACTATATTTAATAAAAAATAACAAAGCTTTGTCCTGCCTGAAGTTTTAATGGGCTCATGCCCTGTAGAACTAATGTAGCAGTCTTCTAAAAGGGTTAAACTTAGACTACCTTCTACAGTGGAAAATAGCCAATTTGTAAGCAGTTGGCCAGACTAACACTTATGCTTTTAGAAAAATACCTTGAATGTAACAAGTGCTTATAAGAGCATAGCAAATATTGCCAGCTAGCTTTTGAATTAGGTATGTAGACTGAAAGATGGAATTGTTTCTATATTGTGTGTGCAATATTGCATCTTCCTTCTGCTAAGGATTTCTAGGATAACTCTGGTAGGTTGACTTCTGAAAAATCAAAACTGATACATCTGAATTTCATCCTCACATCCGCAGTGCTTAACTCTACTTCATGTAGTGCTCCCTTTATTCCACACCAAGGACTATATCTAATCTTTCAAAAGAGTAGGAAGGGTTAGAGACTGCTGCTGGAGTGACCCTACCCTCTACAAATTGTTGGCCTTTAAGTTAATGCTTAAAATCTATACACAGTTTGTGTATCAATCTTTCTCTGTACACATGCTTATGAGGAGTGAATGAGCAAGACAAGTTTTCTAAAAGATGAGTCACCAGTTAGTAGGCCACCTATCTGCAAAGCACTGCATTACAGCAGTGAACTGTGAGACAGGAAGAGTAGAGAGAGATGATCATGACAGTTGGTACTCTGAGTTAAGCATATCTCCTTTAATTCTCTACCACATTTTATTTCCAGGGGAATTCTGCACAATTTGCACAAAAAAACCATTTCTGCAAGACTTTGCTTTTCCCCAGCAGAACTAGGGTGTAATGCTGCTGGCTGCCACTAGCAGCCATTGAACGAGGCAGAGCTGAGCTCACACCTACTGAAAACACTACTAGGGGAGGGTTCGCAGCAGCTGCAGTTCCCCACATGCCCTGAGGGAAGGAAGCAGTGGTACAGAGGAAAATCCACTCAAGCCTGGTCTACAGATCTAGCTGTTTCATTGTGTGGATCCCTAGAGTCAGGGGAGACATGACTGAGCTTGTAGGGAAGGGGTGTGGGTATCTGGGCTGGGCAGCCCAACAGTTGGGCCCTGGAGGAGAAGGGGTGCAAGCATCTCAGGTACGAGCAAGGGTAGGTATGGCTAGGCTCTTAGGGATATGGGATTCAGGTATATTGGCTGGGGAGGAGGTATGGATGTTGTTCTCCCCAAGCTGGGCAGGGAAAGGGGAAGAGAAACAGGAACTGAGCTATCATAAAAGTTTAACTCTCTATTAGTGGGGGGATGTGTGTGTCTGTTTTTACAGACATACTTGTTGACAGGTATTTTGAAATAAATTACCAAAATAATTGAATGTAGCATTTTTACATAAAATTTGAAAAGTTTTAAAATATTGTGTGCAACGTTTTTTAGCACAGAATTTCACCACATGTAACGTTTAGAGCAGAAGGTTACAATCAAAGTTTACTTATTTTAGTATTGAATCTCTACCTAAATGAAACAGCTATCACTAAACTCTAAGTAAAATCTACTAAAGAGTGAAATTAGAAATAAGACTAGAAGGGATTTATATTGTACTCCTTGCACCTAAGTCATCAATGGATTGAGTCTCTGGTGGTTCTTCCACTTTTAATTAAAATCTACAGGTGGGGTAGGTGTTCTAAGAAGCAGGACAGTTAAGGGAGACTGGTAAAGGGGTCATTCTAGCTAGAGTAAAAAGACTTTGCAAAGGTTGGGTTTGCACTATTTCCCCATGAATAGTCCACTAGACATTCTGACTACATTCCTGTCTAGAGAGACTGTCATTCCTGTAAGCAGAGAATCAAAAGAGGATGTTGTAATGTGGTGCATAAAGTAATGAATCACCACCTATTGGGGTTAAAAAACAGTCTGTCCTTATTCCTACTTGAAGGAAAGAGACATTTTTACTTCACAGTAAAAGGTAGTGTTGAGCTACAGCTATGAACCTTTATTTCTACAGGATAGTTAGCTTATATTTAAGAAGCAAGTATTTTCTTGCAAGTAGCCTTACCCATCCAATGATTAAGGAACAGGCAGACTCAAACACTTCACTTCCTCTGTTGATCAATAGAGGATGTTCAGCCTGTTGAAAAGATTGCTCAACACAATTTGTTGGAAGTAGGAGTTTAATTCAGCATAAGGGTAAGTTACAGTTTTCTAGTGTTGCAAGACCCCTTCCCATGTTCTGTACAGCAGTTTCATGGCATTTATTTTCGTCACTCAGCCAATGCTCTTGACAGTTTAAAGTCTGAATGGAGATAAGGCAATACATGATCACTCCTTTAAATGAAAATGGCCAGCAACTTGAAGATAATGGGTATCTACTTTCTAGATAAATGATTGACTGAAGAGAGAAAACTTAATCTTCAGTAAACAACATGTGCACAAGCTCTCTGTTAAGACATTCTTCTTCTACCAACTTCTGAGGCTGAAAGAAAGAAAAAAAAGTGGTTTCAAGAAAAGAGTTCAAAGTGTCAAGTCTTTTTACAGAGTTCCTTGCTCAGCATAATGGTACTGAATTCTTAACAAGAGAGAGCCAACTTATGTCTCTACTTTGTAGGTTTTTCTAGATGTCCTATACAAGTGAAATAGGTGTTTGAAACTGCTGCAGAAATTTAGGATATCCAGTTCAGAAGATTAATTTATTCTACCCCCTTCCTCATCCCCCAGCTTTCTTGCTCACCTTTTCCCAAATAGTAGTACAACAGCATAAAGTACAAAGGTTAAGAACGCCAATTATGTTTTTGTGGCCTTGTTCCATTTTCAACACAGCCTCCAATGGTTTGTGTCTTTAGAGTTTCCAGAATGGAATTGCCTGGCTAGTGTAGGTCAGGAATAAATTTTCCTGAATCCTTCAGCAGAGCAGTGGAGTGCAGGGCATCTGGTTCACTCTGCCAGGCTCAAGCTTGTTTTTCATCTCACTTTAGTGTATACAAATTCAAATAATAAAATACTCACTGTCCCATATTTAAGTAGTGTTGGCACTGCAGTTAGTTTCAGATTCTTTCTGAACTCATTGTTGGGGTCTTTCCAGCTGTTTTGAAAGAGTTGATTAGTTAAATTTATGCAAAAAGTTCTACATTCTGTTTGGAGGATAAGATAACTTTTACTATTTCTTGCATAATCACTACTATTGAAAGCCCATGGGAAATTGGATTCTGTATTCTTAATGCATACAGCTACCACCAAACTAAGTAGAAATATAAACTGCAAAGAATTCTAGATCACATCAGTATTAACTGCTGCAACATTAGCCATGAGGTGTTCTGCAACTTTCAGATGGCTAATTCTCTGTATTCTAAATACCACTTGAAGTCCAAACTTTGAATTTAAAGTATTTTGTTTAACAAGCACAAAATGGCTGCACTTAGGTTAGGAGGCTTAAATGTTCAGTTCAACTGTTATACTACTGTGAGGAGGGATGATCCTAGGCCTAAAGGTAACAAGTTTTTACAAGTCTTCTGGATGAGGATAAGGGTAATTAGACTTACAGACTAGTTTAGACATTTGAGGTGGATATGGTTTCCCACTGTCTGGACCAGCTCACTGAGAATAGTTTGAACATATGACTTAAGATTGTTTATGGGACAGTATTTATGTATATTAGAACTAAAGAATTATTTAAACAAGATGAGCACAAGAAGCCATTAAAACATAACTTTTTTAGCACTTACTAGGCTCGGTCTCCGACTTGGCAGTATATGAATACAGCTTCATCAGGCAGGCTATTTAATTCACTCCGCACCACTGGTTCAGCTAAAGAGTACAGAATTTTCTAGTTAAGTTTACATAACAGTATTAATATTTTACAGTTGTGGCATCTTATGCTGTCACCTCTGCTACTCATTTGTCTGCTTCATGCACCAGTCACCATGCTTTCCTCTACGCATCCTCCTGTGTATGGTACAACTTACTTGAACTCACTCAGCACCTACTTAAGTTGCTTCTGAAGTCCTGCTTGTTTTTCCCAAGGCTTTGTCTCCTTGTCCGTATGTCCTGGGATTACAAACTCCTCCAAGCAGCATCATACTTAGCTCAGTAAGTACTACTAGACATACATCAAGTGTACATGATGCTGAAGAATTCATAGGGAAATATGAGCCCATAACTCCCATCAAGCCAGGTTGGTTTCTACTGCTAAGGAATCCTATGTGAAATCACTATTTTGCAATGCCTTGGTATATTAGCAATAAACTAACTGCTCACAAACCAACATCTGGCCAAGTTCAAGTGCCAGGGTAGGCAGCTTAAGCAGCCCACACTGCAGGGCAAGTTTACTAACTAAATTCCATTCACGGGTATGTAATCTAAGGAGCAGAGTTTCATCATTCAAGAAGAAGATTTGACATGAGGATGTGTAATACTGCTGGCAGTAATAACTCGTGGTTGGGCACCAAAGCTGGAGCACTGATCGGAGGTAGGCACTGGAGAGAGCGAGCAGCAGTGTCTTGTATAGACTACATAAACAAGTGGGCAAGGGCCCTTTGTGTGTCGAATGAATGAACTTTGCCCGAGAATCTCTCCCCCTCATCCCAAAGTTATGGGCAACAACTACAGATCGACTTCAGAGACCACACTGAGTGAGAAACAGAAAAAGGGGGTCAGGCACTCCGAGGCACACAGGTATGCTATACAGCTGCCGGATACCCATGAGGAAAGGGGAGGGGAGTGGAACAGATGGGAAGGAGTTAGCGACGGTGGGGCAGAAGAGAAGGGAGCCTGAGGGATGCGGGAGAAGAGGAGGAGGAGGCTGGAGGACACGGCTCGGTATAGAGAAGGGAGCAGGGGCCCAGACCAGGCCCTACGAAGGCGGGAGGGTTCCCTCCCGAACTCACCAGTGATGCAGTCCGGGCACCAGCTCCGGCCCTGGGCATCCTTGTCCCCGCAGAACAAGGCGAAGACGGGCCGGCCGCGGCTCTGCTGGGCCGCCTGCACGAACTCGCTGTAGCCGCGCACCGCCCTTTCCTCCCAGCCCATGACTCCGCTACAGCTCCAACGTGCTGGTGCTAGTCGCTTCCGGGACGGCAGCGCACCTCCGCGCTAAGTACCACCTCCCGGGGCGGGGCTTGAAGGGGGACAGACCCGCCTACGGCGGCCGTGAAAGGACACATGCGGTTAGGTTTGGCTAGCCCGGGCACCCTTACCTTTCCCGGCGACCCCCGCGGTAGCGGCAGCGGTTGTCATGGGGCGAGTTTGAACAGCAGTGCTTCACTAAGTCCCCCGCTGCGGTGGGTGTCCGGCCCCGCCCCCCACTGTGGGAAGCTGGGGTCCGCGGTGCCCTGGGCCATCCCGCGCCTGGGCCCGGAGCGGGGCGGCAGGGAGCCCCTGGGTCTCCTCCCTGGCCAACGCCCCGGGACTTCCGCTCCCTCCTTTCCTTTCAGAGTGGCGGGTCCCTGTGCCCTGTCTCCCCCCTGCTTCCCTCAGCACCCAGGCCCCCTGTCCTCGCCTTTGCTTTGGGCCAGGGCTCCTGCCCCGCAGCCCCCCACGTGTCGTGCGCTCTCACCCCCTTCGCGCGGCTGCTCCTCTACTACAGGGACAGCCCTCGGAGCCGCCTGGTCGCCCCGAAACTGCGGCCTCCAAGCCCCAGTGGGTCCCGCGCCTTCCATAGCTGAGGTGTGGCCCCTATAGCCGGGACGCTTCCTAGCACCTGTGCGTCTTCCGGAGTTGTGGGAAGCTCTCCAAGGGTAATGGGTGGTGCGAAAGGACGGCGCGTTGGGAGTAGGGGGAAGGAGGCAGAGAACAATGAGGAGAAAATAGGGACTAGGAGGGGTTGGCGTGTAGAAGCTGAGGGGCTAGACTAGATGACATCTCCAGGTCCCTTCCAGCCCAGGATTGCTGTGAAATGGAGCAGGGTGGAATTGTACAGGGCTTTGAAATAGAGAAGGAAGGAAATTGAAGTTGATTCAGAAGTGGAGTCTTTATTTTTACAGTAGTTTGGTTATAAATGGTAGTAAAGGTAGAGTGGAATTAACTGTTACGGGCAAGGAAGAAATATTTGTTTTCACACGTTATATGGAGGAATATAAAAATTCAGGTGAGCAGAGTAACCCTGGCAGGAGCTGCAGAGGAACTGGCACTTGCTCCAACAGTGGGCAGCATGGTTGGAAGAAATAGAGAAGAAGTAATGTCCAGAGAAGCTGGGGAGCAGAGTAATGGAGTCTGTGATTTAGGCTGGAGGGAAGAAGACAAAGTAATTATACCTGATCTTGAAATTATTTGAATTTAGGGGACCCTCAGGAGACCTCAGCTCCAGCTGGAAGTAATTGCAGGTGAGTTTATACATCAGGGCTTCATGATCCAGTATATTTATTTTATTTCCCTTTTCACTGAAGGAAATGTAAGATATCCAGATGTGTGCTATCCATTGGTCTACCTGCTTCAGACAACAGTATATTCTGTACTTTATGCCATCTCTGTCTTATGGTTAAAAATTTGGGGCAAATTTGAGAAAACGAAGAGTTTTTTTCCCACCCACCTCTTTTCCGTAGACTACAGTTTCCTTGTTCTAGTAATAACAACTGCAAAAGTTCTACCTTAACCTTGTATTCTCCTTATGGCTGCTAATGTGAGCATTCCCTTCACAGTTTCTGTAATGTTCCTTTACAGCCAGTTGCTTGGGAGTGTGAAAGAAGAATGTAAGCTGTACCTAGTACATCAGAAAATGTGAATATATCCCCCACTTTGCTTCCAGCCTGTACCACTACAAAGAGCATGTTCTCAAAATTACTTCCACAAGTAAGTGTTTTGCCTTTTAAGGCCTGACAATGTAATAGCTTGTCTTATTTTTAAACACAAAACCCCACACCCAAACATCTTGTCTACTTGTATAATTTTAGCAGAGGCCAGTTTACAGGTGACTGTGGATTATATTCTATTCAATGTCATGGGACCAAGCAAACCAGCCACATCCTATGATCCATTTGCATCCAGTATCCAAGCAAAAAAGAATGAAGCAAGGACCCTCCAGACACAGGTATTGTTTGACTTCTGGAGTGAAGACTTCTCTGGGTTGGGTTTGTCATCCTATTTTATAATATGATAAGCTTAACCTACTTCCTGATGCTGGTTCTGTGCAATGCTGTAGTGTCAAGTTTCCCTGATTACTTTCATGTATCACCAGCATCATTGGTGATATTTACCCTTCTTTTGTAAAGTGCTTTGAAATCTACAGATGAAAATGAATAACTGTAAATATCTGTCTGCACCCCTTCCTTCTCACTTGTAAGTACTGCCTGTGATGATTTTGCTTTTATAATGTTTTAAATATTTATATATTTATTATGACAGTGTCCTGTGCCAAAGCTCTTTGGGCTAGATTTTTAAAGGTTTCTTTTGATTTCAGTTGGAACTAGGCAGCTACATGCTTTTGAATACCTTACTAGACACCTAAAGATGCAGCTAGATGCCTAACAACCTTTAACTATTTGGCCCTTTGTTTGAGTGGGAAGGATGCTTTAGGACTAAAGTAGCTATTATCTGCGTGGTGATATGATAAATTGTAATGTGAAGGGAGTTACATTTGTCCTTATTATTTTATGTTCGAGGTGCATCATCTGTGAAATATTCTACATAATGTGGGCTTTTTGTTTAATCTGTGGAACAGCTCCAGTTTAATAGGAACGTTCCGGCGGCTCCAGAGAACTTGGCTGTCAGATTCTCCAGCCCTCGTCCAATTATAATAGAAAAGCTGAAGCCCCCTGATGATCAGCGAGATCTTGGTAGTGGTGATGATACCAATTTAAGAAGTTCTGTCACATTTTCAGTCATATCTGAAGAGAAGCTAAAATTGGCCATCCAGTTAGCCAAAAGGGATGTAAAACGAAGACACCTGGAAGAACAAGTGAAAGAAGCTGAAAATAAATCTGTGTTCCCCCAGACATCTGAGCAGTGTAAAAGTGAAGTATCTGAAAATCCTGCAGACAGGACTGCATCAAAGTCTCGGACATGCTTGAAATATCTTCAGCAACTTGGTCAACCCTCCAAAATGGGGATTACCAACTCTGGTGCAAGAGTGTATGTCTACACTCCAAATCGGGGCAAGTTAAAGCCCCCTGTTTCAGATTCTCCACCCATCCGTGATCCAGGACCAGGGCCCAAGCCAAGCCTGAAAAAAATTGAAGATAAAAGTACACAAGAAGTCAGACGACTGCAAAAAGAACTGAGATGTTGCATCCAGAAAATTGAAGAACTGGCTAAAAAAGGTGAAAGACACAACAATTATTTTTTATGTAGAGTTACTATAGCTTGTTTCTCTGTTCTTCTCCCATTTTTATGCTTTTACTTGAATTTGTGTTTATTTCTGTACGTGTGTGTTTGCATGCATGTATTTTTTAAAAAAATTTTTAAGACAAAATTAAATCGATGATCCGTTCAGGGTATTAGTAAGGTGGTATGGATACTTTCACCTTTATAACATGGCTTCAAATCCAAGGCATGTTGATAGTAAATAAAACACTGTTGCCATTTAATGGCTTCTGTGAAATGCATTTGTGATGCTCTTAGTCATGTTCCTATTGGATAGATCTTCAGATTATAAAAACCACATCACAGCTAGAACCATTGTTAGCAGTTACAGGAAAGAGACCAATGGTTGTCAGAACTGTTGCTTGTTAGAAGTGACTCACGTACAGCAGGGTTGAGACACATGGGACATGGAGTGTTAAATTTTTTTTAGTTTTAACACTATTTTGACTCATTTGTAATCTTTAACAAGAGGTTGTCAAGACCTATAACTCTGCATTTTTTGCAAAAATAACACTTTTCAGAGAGACATGAAGAAATCTTGGATCCTGATGAAGAGCGACGAGTTCACATTAGGAGGCAGGAGCAAGCTGCGCGGTCTGCTCGGATGCTGTATGTCCTCCAGCAACAGGTAGGAAGAGATCATTTTTTAAAAGGATGTATATAAAATATGGTGTATTCTGTATGCAGTAGAACTGGCCTGAAACAAAAGCCTTTGAACTTTAGGGAAGTTCTAATTTGGATCTGCATTTCCTGGCTGGGCCCTACCATTATAATGGGATGAACCAAAATGCCATCGAAACACCTCTGAATTGGAAAGTTGGGATCCAGACCTAAACTTTACAACACAGGCTTGTCTTTAATCTATACACACACACACAGCTGGTTCTGACTATGATTTTTGTTTTCTGAATAAATAGGTAAAAGAAATTCAGGAAGACTTGGAGAAGCTGAGTCCTCATAAAATCAAACACACGAAGAAGGTAAGATGTATTGAACTTGGATTGAATCTTTCTGAAAACAAGTGTTTTGGATCGTGAATGATCTTTTGGTTAATTCAGTCTCTAGGTATCAGTTACAAAGGCTCTTTAAGTGCAACATTATTGGATAAGTGTTCTGAGACTTTAAACGTTCCCATCAACCTTCCATCTTGGATTTATATCTATAACTCAGCTGCTTTAGTTCAGGCTAGCATAATATTTGGTATATTGACTGTATAACTTTGATTAATAAAAAACTAAAGGCAGATGATGTAATTGATGCAAGTCAACATGGGTTTTTGGAAAATAGGTCCTGTCAAACTAACTTAACTTGATTATCCTATCTATATCTATAGATTTTAATCAGTTTACAAGCTTGGTTGATAAAGGTAATAGTGTTGACATAATATACTTAGACTTCTGTAAAGTGTTTGACTTGTTGCCATAGGACATTTTAATTTAAAAAACTGGAATGGTATAAAATTAACATCGTGGTATGCAGAGTAGTTTTAGCCTTGTTGGTTCCAGGATATTAGAGAGACAAAGTGGGTGAGGTAATATATTTTATTGGAACTCTGTGTAAGCTTGAAAGCTTGTCTCTTTCACCAACAGAAGCTCATCCAATAAAAGATATTACCTCACTCATCTTGTCTGTCTAATAAAATTAACATGGCAGACATTAAATGGATTAAAGACTGGCTAATCGGTCTAAAAATGTAACTGTAAACCAGGAATCATTCTTGAATGAATGTTTCCAGTAGGGTCCTACAGGGATCGGTTCTTGGCCCTATGCTATTAATATCCTTATCAATGACCTAGAAGAAAATGTAAAGTAATCACTGATAAAGTTACAGATGACACAAAATATTAGGGACTGGTTAATAACAATGAGGACAGGTCACTGATTCACAGTAATCTGGATTGCTTGGTAAACGGGCAGCAAACAAATGATATGCATTTTAATACAGCTAAATGTAAATGTGTACATCTATGAACAAAGAATGTAGGCCAAACTTACAGGATGGGGGACTTTATCCTGGGAAGCAGTGATTCTGGAAAAGATTTGGGTGTTTCAGTGGATAATCAGCTCCCAGTGTGATATTGTGGCCAAAAGAGCTAATGTAATCCTAGGATGCATAACCAGAGGAACCTGGAGTTGGAGTAGAAAGATTATTTTACTTTACGTTTGGCCCTGGCGGGACTGCTGCTTGGAATACTGTGTCCAGTTTTGGTGCCCACAATTCAAGAGAGTTCAGAGAGCCATAAGAATGATTCAAGGATTAGAAAACATGCCTTTACAGCAAGGGTCGGCAACCTTTCACACGTGATGTGCCGAGTCTTTATTTATTCACTCTTAATTTAGGGTTTTGTGTGCCAGTAATACATTTTAACGTTTTTAGAAGATCTCTTCCTGTAAGTCTGTAATATATAACTAAACTATTGTTTGTAAAGTAAATAAGGTTTTTAAAGTGTTTAAGAAACTTCATTTAAAATTAAATTAAAATGCAGAGACCCCCTGAGTGGTGACCAGGACCTGGGCAGTGTGAGTGCCACTGAAAATCAGCTCGCGTGCCGCCTTTGGCACCTGTGCCATAGGTGGCCTACCCCTGCTTTACAGTGATAGACTCAAGGAGCACAATCTATTTAGTTTAACAAAGAGAAGGTTCAGGGCTGACTTGATTACAGTGTATCAGTATATGCATGGGGAACAAATATTTAATAATGGGCTCTTCAATCTAGCAGAGAAATTCAACGACTGAAAGTTGAAAATTCAGACTGGAAATAAGACATAAATTTTTAATGGTGGGAGTTATTAATCATTGGGACAGTTTACCAAGGATAATGTTGGAGTCTCTGTCACTGACCATTTTTAAATCAAAATTGATTGTTTTTCTAAAATCTGCTCTAGGAATTACTATGGGGAAGTTCTATGCTGTGTGTTATACAGGAGGTCAGACTAGATGATCACATGGTCCCTTCTGGCCTTAGAATCTATGAACCTTTTCTGCACTGCCTAAGCAGCTGCCAGATTTCATCACAAGGGTGGATACGTCTCCATCACAATTAACTGAGAGCAAAATATAGTTAGTTAAATGATCAGTGAAATTCTTCTAATGGATTCTCTGAATAACGTCACTTGAAAAGTGCTGCATATTTAATCACCCATGTCTTTCCTTTGTGCCACAGTCTCGAGCCATGTCCAGAGTGGCAGCCGCCCACAGAGGAGCCATTCGTGCCTTGCAGGTGTTTGCCTCTCAATTTACCGATCAATCAGAGCAGCTGATTCCTGCCCATTACAAGGAGTTGGGCAATCTCATTCGACAACTCTCTCTCTGTTCTGCCAAATTAGAAATGGATTCTTCTGTTCCTGACATCATCATAGACATTCTGCTACAAATTGAGGTGTGGAAAGTGCTTAATTTTTTTTCAGAGATGATGTAGAAGAGACTAGATGAAATATTTAAGTTCTGGGTGCAAACTGTATCACACATGGCGAGGGATAAAATAATACCAGTAAAATAGGGCTTAATAAGTGCATGTTGCAGTTGCCAGGGTTTGTGGCTATATGGCTTTCAGATGCTGCTGTAATGGTTGTAGTATAAGAACCTAGCTAGCAGATAAAGATATAGCTGCAAAATTTACTTCATCATTATGTTCCATAACCACTTTGTTTGGAGATATTTCTGCCATGTATATGATTATCAAGTAGAAGATCGCTGGGAGTGTGTATGGTGGGAAAACAGCAGCTCTAAATTTTTTAAATACTCATTTGTTCCGGTTGATACAATACAGAAACTCTCAGAATCAGCCTTACTGTTGTAACCTTTAACCCCAACTGATTTTTTTTTTAAACTGATCAAGATTCTGTGGGCCACATTTAAAAAGTGGATTATTTGTTGTTGCTTATTTTAGGTGTTGAACTGACACGGCAGCCATGAGAGAGTTTTAGAAAATATCTTAACCACCTTAATGTATTATTATGATTACAATGTCTGTAATTTTATTTAAAGTCCTATAAACTGCCTACAGAAAGCAGTGATAATCATTGTTGCTTCGGGTGGGGGAAAAATGGTAGGCTGCTTATGACATCATGCTAGAAAAAGTCTTTCTTCTTTCCCTCTGGAAGGAAGGTGATGGCTTTTGATCTGTTGCCCACAGGTCTGCTTTTTAAGAGTGATTTTTAAATCAACTAACCTATAGGGAGATTATTTGTTAGGTAGATTCTAGATGAATATCAAATTGTCTGTGAAGGGCCAATTTCAGGTCCTAAGTGCTTTTAGCAAGGACGTACGTATCAAGTCTGGTTCTGGGAAGAATAATCTATACCAGAGGTGTAGTGGCCTGGTTATGGGGAATGTCTGTTTAAAACCATATCTCCTGATGCCAAGCCTCATTCTGGAATGCCCCTATGTGCCTTCAGCACAGAAGACTTCTGAAGCATGAGTTGCAGGTTCTGAGAAAACCAAGAAAAAGGCACAGAAGTTTTATCCTGTGGTTTTCCTCACAATCATGGATGTTTGTTTTTTGCCTGTGTTCAATTTGAGACCAGAGAAGTCTAACTGATAGACCATTTCAGTACTTATTACAGATGAGTTACGCAAGCAAGGGATATGTTGAGCTAGGAATATACTATTTGTCAAATACTCTGAGTATTTGCATGGCTCCATCACCGTAGTATCTGAGCACCAGTACTATGTGTCTGTAAATGTCACAAATACTTAACCTGTTGGAGGCTACCTTGTTGATTGATCAGATAAGGATTTTATAATGTTCGAACATTTTTGAAATGATTTCTGGACACTCAAAATAAGAACTGATGGTGCCCATCGAAATGGTCAGAGCTCCTTGTTAGGAGGTAAGCAAGAAAATCACCTGACCTGTCAGAAGCTTCTCAGAGCCTTCTCAGGTTTAAAGACCCCACTTGGTTAATTTAGCTTCTGAAGGTGATTGAGGCAGTGTGAAAATGGACTTCACCAAATTCATTATTTTATTGTTAGTGAAAGGTGCTGGCTTGACCTCCTTGGGGACTTTATTCTCTTTTCTTCAGCAACAAAATGGGTACAGCATGGCAGTACAAGCTTCCCTGTGCTATTTTCCCATATGGCCCTAGAAAGTCTACCTGTAGTAGCAAGAGTAATTCAGTCTCCATGCCCCATTCAATACTTGCCAACAAAGGTGTCAGTTAATGACAATTGTGGTGGTGTGTTTTTGTGATATTAACTGGTGTCCATGTGGACTGACCATCAAACACTGAGTAGTTGTTTTAGGATTATACATCTGGGTGCAGTTTTTAGGACTTGTCTGCTTTTTAAAATCCAATAAAATACTTTTCTTTTCACAATGGCGCGCTAATATCTGTTGTGCAAACTAGTTTATATTCTTCAAATGTTTATTACATTTAAATGCTCTATTTAGTCAGTAAAAATGATGTAAATGATACAGACATTTTCACATATGATTATTACGTTAATTATAATTCCAAAGCTTTTTGAGTGATGATTTTAAAAAAATCAGTACCCTTGAGCTTTGCATCTCATCAGTCTGCCAACATTAACAAAGTAAGTTTAATGAGAGATTAACTTAAATGAAAAAAATTGTGGCAGGATTTGGATTCTCTGCTGGAGAAGAAACGATCACCCAAAAAAGTGAAGAAATGTCTCTCGGCATCTCAAGGTAAATCTCCAGTGAGCAGCGAGATGTTTCCAGCCAGAGAGCAGGTTGCATCTCCAAAGAAAGAGAGGAAACCACCCATCTCAAAGGAGCGACTTGGACAAGAACAGAAAAAACCTTTAGTAGCTAGGAAACTCCTGACTGGTATGTGTTCTAAATACTTAATTAAAAAGATAGTGATCAGCAATGACTTGTCATAGTAAATTTTTTGTCTGAGGAGCAGAATGGCCCATTCATGGTACAAGAGTGTCGTCTTGCTCATGGTGTGCTTGCCAGAACCCTGCAGCTTTGGTACACAATTCCTTCAATGCTTCATTTGAAATGACAACTTGTTGCCATAAGAGGGTTCTCCAGCTTCATGTACCAACTTAAACCTCATTATTTAACTTCCTTTTAAAAAATATCTTTGTCACAGTTTTAAACTTTTTTATTTTTGCTTTGAGTACAGTTGGATTTCCTTCTAAAGAAACCCTCAAACGTTTATATTGCAGTATATATCTGAGGTGATTCTCTACTAGTTGATTCTAATGATGTGTATATAAAATAGATCTAACTATCTACACAGCTATTTATGAAATACATTCTAGTGGAATATAAGATTACCCACTGTTGGGGAATCTGTACCATAGATGCATCAATGTCTGTACACAGTTGGATTGAATGAAAGGTGGTGTCAAAGCTCAGAATTTCCTTGGTTTTGTGTGGGTTTTTTGTCTCTCTCTCTCAAGCACAAAAACCTAAGAACCTATCTTTCAATTCTAGACTTTTTCCCCCTCACACAGTAACTTTATCCTTTTCCTTCTTCCTAGTTTCAAGGCATAGAGAAGAAGAATTAGCATTAGCTAGCAATCTGGAGTTCTGAGTTTTATTTATGTCTTTGCCACTGGTTTACTGTGTGACCTCAGGTTAATCGTTTAACCTCTCTGTGTACAGGCTTATACTTTCCTTCTCTATTGTGAGGTTTAATTAAAGCAGTTTGATACATCCTGAAAGCAGTCCAAACTATAACATTAGTATAATTATATGTAGTTTTGTCTTCTTCAAAGGGTTGTTTCTTAGAGTAGCATATTCTAACTTCCTTTCCTTTCTTACTGAGAGTATAATCTGTGTGATGATCCTGTTTTTCATTAATTTAAAGAGAGCACATGTCCCTAGTTATGTACTGAATTTCATGTCTCCTGTTACTAGTAGTGTTTGTTGTCTCTTTCTAGTCGTCAAGTGGCCTTGAATACCAAGAATCTTTCAAGCATATAAACTGCTTACTGAAGCAGGGTAGAGAACCAGCTTGTGTATTATTTGGCAAAGGAGATGTTTGGAGTTTACCAAAGTGGTGGTGATGGTTTGTTTGTAGTGCAGAAGGGCATTGGAGTCCCAGTCATGGACTGGGACTCCATTGTGCTAGTCTCTGTACAAAGACAGAACTGAAAGATACTGCCTGCTCCAAAAAGCTTCCAATCTAAGGTGTATTTTTAATTATTTATGTAGATGAAGATCACCATGTTGCAAATATTCCATTCGCACAGAAGCGAAGCAGTCATGCTGATTTATCAGATCAAGAATTCCAGCAAGGACATGGCCCCCACACCTCAGACGGAGATGCAGTTTTAAAAACAAGTCAAGATGCATTGATGAGAGCTGGAGCTGTGAAAAAAGCCCCTGTGCTTGAAAGTGGACCTTTGAAGAAGAAAGGTGTATTATTACCTGCCAAACAACAGGTACAAATGTGACACTTAAAATAATGTACCCTTTCCTCTTCTCTTATGGGAACTTTAAGTTAATATAAGGTACTGTTAAAGGGACACCATCAACATGAAACCAAGTAACTTTCAAAAACTAAGTTAAAAGCAGTTTCAGACTCTACATCTGCCTCTGAGTGTCCCTGCCAGATTTTGTCTCTCTATAACCACGTGTTCCTGTTCTTAAAAACAGTTTTTTCTGTCCTCTGTTGCATTGTGAAACACCCCTGGATGTAGAAAAAGCTAACTGACTGCCAGAAATGTGAAACTGACTATCGACAAAGTATTATGAAAAGCTTTTAGTAAATCCATTGGGAAAAACAGAGAATCCTGTTTCATGTTGGCAATAGTAATAGGTAGCACATTTTCAGACAGAAGTATGGTTGTCTTTTTTTTCAGTCAGTGGTGTCCCTTTAGCATCCTTAATAAATGTAGTTGATATGGAGTGATGAAGGAAGGGAAGGGCTTTAACGTCGCCTTTGAGATAGGTACATTCAATTAAAGCCACCTGCTTTCAGCTGCACTAGTGTAAAGTTCAATTCATTTCAGGGGGAGTGGAGAACACTTGGCATGGTTCAGTAGGAAGCCGGTTGGAGTCACTGGGAGGCTTTCTGTTGATTTCTGTGTCCATTGGATCAGGTCCTAAATGCTCTACCCTCACTTCAAACACTGAAAAAATGACGATTATTCCACTGCACCTGGATGGCCATTCCTGAGTCTGAGTGTTCTGCATTTCCTTGCTGCTTGGTTATTTCTGCTCTTGTGATCACTTAAAAAAAATTATTAAAAAAGCAGCACTACCACCAGTTGGAAGTAAATTGCATAACTGGAAATAATATATAACAATTCTGCAGAAAATTAGCATGCAAGTAAGTGTTTGTATGGCATTTGATTTGTACTGCTGTTTTTCATCTTGGACTTAAAGTTGAAATATTTCATCCCATGACATTAATGATTTATTTATTAAAATAATTATTTGTAATTATATAACCGCTTGCTTGTTTTAGTAAATGCCGTCTGCAACCAGCAGATGGCCTCCTTGGTGCAAGAAAACTTATTCATCCTTTTTTGCATGTTACTGACATTTCCTTCTGTACTTGCTTCTTTGAAAGCATTCTAAAATGCCCAAAAATTGAAAATAGATATTTTTGGATGAATTTATGGATGGATTTTTTTCTCACTCACCTCAGCCTGAAAAATCAGGAGATTTGGTGTAATTATATATATTTGTTCTTATTATATTAATATCAATGCGGCCTGTGAGCAGCTAGGTTAAGCATTTTAATAATTCATAACATGGTGACTCAGTCCATGTGTTTCAACTAGACATCAGAATAGTTCATGCCTGTGAGTGAAAAATAGCTTTCAGAATTTACCCACTGTAGAACAATTGTCTAGTTCCTAGTTTAGCCTAGTAAATATAAACTTAGTAGTGTTTCAGTTGTCCCACTCCCTTCTGCAGAAGTCCTAATAAATCAATAAATAGCTCAGCTCCTGAGCAGGCCCAGTACTACAAATATCCCATATGTAAAAAGCCCTTACTCATGTGAATACTGCCACTGAAAACAGTTAGATTGTTTGCATGAGTAAGGGATGCAGGGTTGGGCCACACTCTGTTTGGGTGCATTCATATTCTCATTAAAGTCAGTATTAAAACTTCCATTGACTTCAGCTCTGCAGAATTAGTCCCTTAGACCTGACCCTAAGTCAGAAATTCTGATCCACAGTGCAGGATATGTATTGTTAAACGTCTGAACATCTTTTGAATGTTAATATATCTTAAAGGGAATTCGTAAGCTTCCAAGATCGAGACCTGTGCAGCCTCAGGCAAAGCATGCCCGGTTTCAAGAGACCACTGTAGCTTTCAGGCTGAAAGAGACCAAACCACTTGTTAAGGAGAGTAGAATGCCTTGGGTACCTCCAAATCCTACATCCCCACCTGCTTCACCTAAACGGTACGTTAACAGTCAAGCGGGACAGGCATTTTATATTTGTAATGTACAGCTATATTTGTAATGACAACTAAATATTGACACATTTTATAAGTGTTTGTATACAGATACTAGAAGTCTAAATACTAAAATGGCTGAATTTCAGTGCCTGGTATTAAATGAGGCTATTGATATAAGAGGCATCACAGAAACCTGCTGGAACAATGATAATCAATGGGACACGGAAATAGCAGGGTCCTAAATATATATAGGAATGACAGATTAAGTTGTGCTGGTGGGGAAATGGCACTAAATGTGAAAGAAAACATAGAGTCAAATATAGTAAAAATCTTAAAACGAATCAAACTGTACCATAGAATCTCTACTGATAGAAATTCCATGCTTGAACAATAAGAGTATGGCAGTGGGAATATGCTGTCAACTACCTGACTGGGATGGTGATTGTGAAATACTCAGGGAGATTAGAGGGGCTACAAAAACTGAAAACCAGTAATAATGGGCTATTTCAGATATCCCTATATGGATTGGGATGCAGAGTTGGAAATTTCTACACACCATTTAATGGCTGCTTCTTGAAGCAGCTAGTCTTGGAACCTACAAGGGGAGAGTCAATTTGGATTTAATCCTAAAGGGAGCACAGGGTCTGGTCCAAGAGGTGAATACAACTGGACTGCTCATTAATAGTGACCATAATGGAATTAAATATAACATCCTTGTGGGGTGGATATATCCAAGAAACCTACCACAGTAGCATTTAACTTGAAAAAGGGGAACTACACAAAAATGAGGAAGCTAGTTAAATGGAAATTTAAAAAGAACAGTCATGAATGAAATGCCTGCAAGCGTCATGGAAATAATTTTAAAACACCATAATAGAGGCTCAAAGTAATTGTATATCCCAAATAAAACAAAAACAGTAAGCGGTCCAAAAACATGCCCCCACGGCTAAACAATAAAGTAAGAGGCAGTTAGAGGCAAAAAGACATCCTTTACAATTTGGAAGTCAAATCTTAGTGAAGAAAATAGCAAGGAGCATAAACTGCCAAGTCAAGTGTAAAAATATAATTAGGAAGGCCAAAAAAGAATTTGAAGAGCAACTAGCCAAAGGCACAAAAACTAACAGTAAAAATTTAAGTACATCAGAAGCAGGAAGCCTGTCAAGCAGTCAATGGGGCTACTGGATGACTGAGCTGCTAAAAAAACCACACAAGACAAGACCGTTGCGAAGAAGCTAAATGAATTCTTGGTATTAGTCTTCACCCCAGAGGATCTGAGGGACATCTCTGCACCTGAGCTGTTCTTTTTAGGTGACAAATCTAAGGAACAGTCCCGGATTGAGATGTCAGTAGAGGAGGTTTTGGAATAAATTGATTGATTAAACAGTAATACGACACCAGGATCTGATGATATTCTCCCAAGAGTTCTGAAAGAACTCAGATATGAAATTCTAGAACTACTAACAGTGGTATATAACCTATCGCTTAAATCAGCCTTTCTATCAGAGGACTGGAGGATAGCTAACGTAATGACAATTTTTTTAAAAAAGCTCCAAAGGCCCTACTTGCAATTGTAGATCGATACCGGGCAGATTGATTGAAACTATGGTAAAGAAAAGAATGATCAGATACATAAATGAACACAATGTGTTTGTGGGGGAATGCGGGGGAAGAGAGTCAAAACAGCTTTTGTAAAGGAAAATTATGCCTCACCAATCTACTAGAATTTTCTGAAGGGGGTCAAGAAACATGTAGTCAAGGGTGATCCAGTGGATATAGTGTACTTGGACTTTCATAAAGCTTTTGACAAGGTTTCTCACCAAAGAGTCGTAAGAAAACTAAGCAGTCATGGTGTAAGAGGGAAGGTCCTCTCATGGATCAATAATTGAATACAAGATAGGAAACATCCTGTGACTGCCAGAAGCAGGGAGTGACAACAAGGAATGAATCACTTGAAATAGCCCTGTTGTGTTCATTCCCTCTGAAGCATCTGGCCCCAGCCACTGCTGGAAGACAGGATACTGGGCCAGATGGATCATTGGTCTGACTCAAGATGGCCATTCTCAAGTTCTTACATATTACAGATTAACAAGCAATGTGTGTTAATTTATTACAGGGTCCAGGAATAAATTCATGAATAATTGATTTGGTACAGAAAACATTTTTTTAAATATATGTTTTAAATAATCATTATATTTTTAATATAGATTATTTGAAGTTTAATTCAGAATTTGATAACAATGAATATGAGTTAAGCTTTTGAAAAGTAGATCCTAAGATGGCAGGGCAAGTTCTGTTAAAACTTAAATTTGATTCTTTGAATTTATTTCCCTTTTCCACTGTTTAAAAAATGTTAGCTAGACTCCTATGAACAATTGATAGCTACAACCCATTAACATAACTAGGACCTTGATCCTGCAGTGGGTTCCATGTGGGTGTAACTCTGCTTCTGCATGGAGCCCATTGCAAGCCCTATGTTGACAAAAGGGAGGAAATTCAAGGTTAATTTTACCAGACTTCTCATGTTAATGTCCAATTTTTTTTTTAACTCAGGTCCCAGTTCTGCAAACACTTTCCTCCACCCCTTCAGTTCAGTGGGGTTACTGATGTGAGTAAACTGAAACGTGTACAAGTTCTTGCAGGACTGAGGCCTAACTGAGTCAGTTTTTGGTTTAATAATTTTGCCTGCTATGAACAGAAATCTTGAATACATAAAAAGTCATATATATAAATTTTCCTCATTCACAGTGCTCCTTGGGGATACATGAATGCTAGTCCCAAAGCTTCCAGCAGAGAACAGTCAGCTTTGCAGAAAGAGGGAACCGAAGAAGGAAGATTAGGAGCCATTGAAAAAGAAGCTCTCAGGTTGGCCTGGATATCTTTATCCAGAAATGCAAACAGGAATATATTATTTTTCTAAGCGTATCTTTACTTTTCACTTTGTGGAATTAATTACATTTTGAGGGTAAAACAGTTAACGCTTTTTAGTCAGGCAAAAACTGAATTAAGGCCACTTCTTCATATAAAGGGCTAAACCACACCACTCTTTTTAAACCGTCCTATGGAACCATGGAGTTGTTATATTGTGAGGGAATGGGAGGAGCCTCTCCACTCTCTTTCTCCCGCTACCCCAGCAAGGAATCAAGTTAGGCTTGCAGCTCACTCCCTACCTCCCTGATTGGAGGGAAAGGGTCCTACATCCTCATTCACTCTCCTCTGAGACCTTCCTGGATGTCAGGAGATTCTTCATTTTTTTTCCTCCTCTTCTCCCACAGCGTGGAGGGAACCTGGTAATTCCTACACAGCACCTCCAGTAGTTGCCCCACTCTGAGGACTGCTCCACAATTGCCACTAGGCTCACTTTCCCTGAGTACCGGGATACAGAGATAGGCAATGTTGTGTTAGATGGATATGTGGGCCAAAAATATCAACATAACTCAGTCATTGTTCAACATTAAACAGTGTTAAATAAGGTCCAGAGTTTGGTGAACAGAGACCTCAGCCTGCTTAGTACCATGGCACCAACACCGTTAATCATCCTTTTAATGTTTCATTAAATATAAAGAAAAGAAAGAAATGGTTAAAGCATTTGAAATATAAAATAGTAAGTAAGGTTCTCACTTTAACAACATCTCTTGTTCTCTTTCCTTAGCTGGAGAGATTTTAAAAGGAAAAGAGCCCTCTTGTTTGACAGTCTTTGATATCAAAGATGGTAATAACTATACTTTTGGGGAAAACAGAAGACACTAATTGAGATGGGCTGGAGCTGTCGTCATTGCTGCTGTTAAAGTCTGATCAAACACAGTTGGTGTTTGGGATTATGCTGGAGCTAGCAGTGGTGGTGATGTCATCTGGGTCCCTCTCTGGTCCTGTCTGATCAGGACATCACTTGGGATTAGGACAAAGAAGGTCTGGTAATCCAGGAGATGGTGGGGTGGCAGCCGTAATGGTGAAGCTTGCTCCATTAGCCTCAATCTGTTCTTCTATCTTTTCCCCAAAAAGGGAGTGGTGCATTGAATAGCTTGTCCACTCATTATTTCATTGGCCAAATAGGCCTAATATTTGACACACCAATATTGAGTCATTAATTTCCGAATCCACATTTCCTTGTTTAGCAAGCATGATCTTAACACAGTCCTTGAGTTACCTCAGTAGGCCTTCTTATTTGGACTGATTCAGTTTTTCTGCCTCTTTTGTACCTTTTCCCATCAACATTTGTTATAGATTATTGTGATATCTTATGAACTTTCACATATTTTTTACAGCTGAGCTCATAATTAGAGTAAATTTGTAGGCCTAGTTATCAGAACATAATGCTCTCTATGAAACAATTCGATCTAGGGTTGGATGCTTGTTCATAAAACCAGTTACAAAGTTTAAGCATACAGAAAAAAGGAAAAGAAAAAGGTGCTTGGTTATAATTTAAGGTTTGCAAATTCCTTATCCCAAAATTGAGATTTACAAATCTTACTTGATCAGATATTACAAAAGTTACAATTAAATCTTTCAGGTATTAATATAGCTTAAGAATCTACAACTCACTTCATTTGTAGCTAAAAGAAAACTTAAAACTGCTGCAGTTTTAAGTTGTTTGTAAGATGTTTAGAAACAAACAGTTTCTTATCTCTTCTTTGGTTGTGGGCCCAGAATGGTAAGCATGGCAAAACTCTCCCCCCACACACACCTTTTGCCACTTACACAATAAAAGCTATTCATTTACACAAACCATGAAAATTTTAAGCTTGCTTACTTGGGGGGAAAAACTTTAGCCCTGATGGCATTCTTACCCAGGTCCATTGCCTCCTTTAAAAAGAAGTAACAAAGTTATGTTGTTTTGGAGCTACTTTTGTGTGTTGCAAAGGTCTCAGGAATGCAAAGGGGATAAATTCACACGCATTTTTAGTCTGACAGAAGTTGCCCACCTGTTTTACTATTGATATTTGTGAGGACAACATTGGCATTATGGCAACTTAACCCATTCTGGGAGTCTAACCCACAACACTAGCACAGTGCTGTCGTACTTGCAGAGAACAATAACAAAAATCATTGACATCAAAAACAAAACCACCAGAAAACTGCAAAAACAACAAAGGAAAAACACTTCATAGAAAAAACAACAACAGGGGGAAAAACATTGCAAAAACATAAAACAACAAAAATCACAACATTTGGTGTTGCAGCAGCCCTTGGTTCTGTTGGTTTGAAATTAAATTCATAGTCAATGCAGTAGCAGCCCTGAATTAAGCTAGCATTTTGTTTCAGTATATGTCTTCTATAGCAACTTAACCTCCAACAATTTAAAACTTAATTTTATCTTTTTTGCATTTTCTTAAAAATACCTTTTCTTTACATCAGCAAAATTATTACCAATCACACAAACTGCAAACCTCAAAATAAAAGAATAAAAAGAAACCAAAAGCATTTGTTAAAAAGATGATTAAACAAATAATAACTTAAAAATACAGAGGTTAATTGTTTAAAAGCTAAGATATTAATAGTTTGCTTTTCTTGCTTACCTCAAACAAGCTCAACACGTTTAAGAATTTTAAAACAAACTTTTATTTTAAACTAACTTTGAAATCGTTTGTTTGCCAAGATGCAAGTTTCAGAGCATGTATTAACCCTTTAGGCTTCACATTTGCAGTGCCAAAAATGTTGTATTAGATGGAATATATGGGCCCAAAGTATATGTGTCTGTTTTTTGTTGTTGTTTTTTTTTAAATAAGACCCAGTCACAGTCCAACATTAAACAGAGTTAAACAAGGTATAAGGTTTGGCATACAGAGTCTGCAGCTTGCTTAGTACCATGGCACAAACACAATTAAACATCCTTGAAACTTTAAATAAGCATGGAAGAAATCCAGATTGGGTTTTGCAATAACATACCAACTAGGTTAAAGTAATTTTGAATAAGAGAATTTAGCCCACCACAATAAGGAAATTAAGGTCAAGATTTTCAGGTATGCCTAATGATTTTTTTTGGTTGCCCAATATGAGACACCTTAAAGGACTTCCAGGGATCAGGTATTCAGCACTTTCTGACATTGTCTGTTTTTAAGGGGGCTCAACTTTGACACTCAATAGTTGAGGCACCGAAATCACTTGTCCCTTTAGACATTTTAATCCTGAGGCCAAGATTTTCAAATCTGTTCTTAACATACCTAGTTGATGCAAGATGTGTCAGAATCATCTGTGCCATGTCTGCTATAACATTTAAAGAAAAGAATGTGTTAGGAAAGCTGAGGAATTATAGGGACAAAAGAAGGGCCGTCATTGTGAATTTGAAAGTAATAATACCTAACACTTTCATGTCATCTCTGGAACTTATTGTTCCACAAATATTAATTGATTAAAGCTCTTAACACGGCTGTGAGGTATGTAAATGTTGTTATCCATCTTTTAGGGTGGACCAGAGCCACAACAGAGGTCATACACTGTCAATGAGCAAGGTGTAGAATCCAGGTTTCTCAACGTCCACATCCGTGGTGTGTCCGCTAGACAACTCTCCCTCTCAAACAGAGTTTCACTTAAAGATGTTTTTGGAGACAGAACAAAGATTTTCCTTGCCTTAAATTTAACATATTTAACTTCTCATTGTTGATTCTTTGTGGAGGTTTTCATTTACCTTGAATTTACGTCATTTCGTTGGTCTATGCAAACATGCGGGGTTTTTTCTTAACCTCTCTGTCTTGCTATTTCATTTCTGAAGACTAGCTTGGCTTGATGCAGAAACTTCAAGAAGGACGAAGGAACTAACAGAATTTAGTAGAGAAGAAATGGAGAAAATACAAAAATTGAGGTAATTATCCAGTTTAAAGGTGTCATGCACAGAAGCAAATTTGGTAGCAGATCTCTCATGTGGCCCTGTTTTTTAAAGTGGGTTTATGTTCTTTTGTCACATCAGATTTTCATTAAAGTGCATCATCGCTTTTTTTGGTTTTCGTTTTTTGTTTAAATAGGTCAGAAGGTGCTTCTCCTACACAGCTGGCAGACAAGGTGGAGAAAGCAGTTCGGGAGCGTTTGGAACCTCTCTTGGATAAAGCACAGGTAGTGCAATCAAAGCTTATGCTGACATTTTGAAGAGTCTCTTAGATTTGTTATGGGGAAAGCAAATGGCGGGTCGCCTTAATTTGATTAGCGAAAAACGTATAAAATTTTTCACCCAATCCAAACAATTTTAGACCTTCATTTGCAGAATATTTTTCTTCTCACTGTGTTCCTTGACTGTTGGGATATATTTGACATTTCTGCAGTAAATTAATGTTTTTCCTGTTATCCTGTGGCCAAGCAGATAAACTGGAACATAGTTTTGAATAACTATAAGCATTCCATGTTAAATATTACTAGTGTTTGATCAGAGTATATTAGGAATTAATGTTATAGCTTTCCTTAATAACATAATTAATTTGTGCTAATACAATATAAAAAGTATTTTATAAACATTAACCTATTTCTGTTTCATTAGAAGGTCAAGCTTTCTTTGGAAACGCACACTCGTTTGAAGGATTCTTCATTTATAAACAAACTGTCATCCCAGGCTGCTGAGAAAGTATGTTCTGTTTGGATATAATGGAGTAAAGCTGTTCAAAATGGATGATGTTATTTTCTCTTGTACATGACATGAAAAGGATAGGACATTAGATCTGGTTTCCTAAACTGTAGCTTATGCCAATGGAAAATAAATAGAATGACCTCTGTAATTAGGATGTTGATGATATAAAAGTTTTTATCCATTGATGAGCTATCGTGTTTTAAATATACAAAGTGTGAATTAATTAAACATGGAGAAAATATATATTAAGTATTGTTTTTTAAAAAGCAAAATCGTTTTCAGTAAAGGTAGTATATAAGGCTATTATATAGACATCCTTTCTATGTATAGTATCTGATCCAAAATATTTCACACTCTCTAAGGAAATGTTAGAAAAAGTAATTGAGATATAGAAAGGTATAGCTCGGAAAATAGCCCTGTTAGAGCAAAGTTATCCAGCTAAATGGTCACGCTAAGACATAACTGAGATTTACTTTGGCTCTGATCCTACAAACACACACGATTAAAGTTAAGCATGTCTGTAAGTATTTCCATGATTGTGTTTTAATTCTAGTTCTGTGGATTCCTATGGGATCCCTGAATTTGGGGAGTGAGTGAATCAACTGTGCTAAATTTGAGGGCCTGATCCTTCAGCATGCTGAGCTCCCTCAACTCCCATTGGCTTGAGTGGTATCTTTTTATAGTGTCCTGTGCATGCTGAATTAATTTTACTAGCTTGGCTTACTGTATGTATGAAAGAAAAGTATTAAGAATATAATTAGATTTGCATTGAAAGAAATGACAGTCCATTTATCAAAGCTAATAACTGCTCTTAGACATTTTAGTTATAGACATATATTTGAACCAGCTTCGTGTGTGTGTGTGTGTTGTGTATGTGTGTATGTATATGTATATATATATGTATGTATATGTATATATATATATGTATATATATATAAATCAGGGGTCAGCAACCTTTCAGAAGTGGGGTGCTGAATCTTCATTTAGTCACTCTAATTTAAGGTTCCGTGTGCCAGTAATACATTTTAACCTTTTTAGAAGGTCTCTTTCTATAAGTCTATAATATATAACTAAACTGTTGTTGTATGTAAAGTAAATAAGGTTTCAAAATGTTTAAGAAGCTTCATTTAAAATTCAATTTAAAATGCAGGGCCCCCCTGTACTGGTGTCCAGGACCCGGGCAGTGTAAGTGCCATTGAAAATCAGTTTGCGTGCTGCCTTTGGCACACGTGCCATAGGTTGCCTACCCCTGATATATATAGAAAAATGTTTGTTTTGGGGGTTTTGTATCTATAGGCTGCATCTAATGCTGATATGCTGAGTCAGAAGTTATTGGATGATCTTTTGGAAGATACAGCTCAGGAACTCTGGAATATGGAGCAACACAAGAAGGTGCAAGCTGAGGCTGTAGCCATCCATGACAGTCCTAGTCTGGAAACAATGCTGCAAAGAATGGAAGAAATCGAAGTAAGCAAGTGTCTAAGTGCTAATTGTTTGCAACACTGTCACCTTGTGCATCTGTCCATACCTTACAACCTGAGCTGGTACATTCTTTTTTTTTGAGCAAGGTCTTACTGGTCCTGAACTTGGACAAAAGGTCTTAGAGGAGTGTCTGCATGTAACAGAAAGTAGAACTGATTCTATGTGTGACATTTTCCCTCAGAGTCAGTACTGGACCAGTGATCAAGAAATAAGAGTAAGGATAGTCCAGTGATTAAGGGACTAACTTTGGAGTTGGAAGACATGGGTTTCCTGCTCCATCACACTTCCTGTATTTCTGTGCCTCAGTTCCTCATCTGCACAATGAGGATAATAATACTTCAATAATTATGAGGTCTCAGATACTGCAGATATAGGGGCTATCTAACTGCATAAGCAAGAAAATTCCAAGAATGCTGCTAGTGGTGCTCCCTGAGGTATCTCCTTTAGAATGAGATGGACTTATTGAAGTCAATGGAACTACTCTTCTGACTAACTGCTCACCAATGAGAGTAAGGGGTTTACAAGATGTCCCATAGTGTGTAAGCTAAACTGCTGTATCTCCAAGTTATGGTCAATTTCACATAGTAAGAAAGTAGAAATGAGATTGGAACTAGAAGCTACTCAAAGCAATTGAAGATGAATATCTGTAAAAATAGCTACATTCAAAGTACAGCTACATTACAAGTAAAGGTAAGGAGACTTACAGACTGGCCATAGGCCTTGATCCTGTAAACATTTATGCCCTTGGTAAAATTTGCTGCTGTGAGTAGCCCCATTGATTTCAGTGGGACTATTCATAGTATTAAATGTTTGTTCATCCTGTGGCTCAAATCCTACAATCTGCAGTCAATCTGCCATACTGGCAGTGTGCTTTTTGAGACTTACATTGCTGTACTTCAAGCAAGATATTTCCATGAAGATTATTTTTTCCGTCTCTATTATATTTAAGAAGGGTATTGGGGGGGGGGGGGAGGGATTTATAACATGATCAAAATGGATCATTGTTTTTCCATCAAGTTATCACTAGTACAGTTGAAGTTATTAAATATCTGTTGGTTGATTAATTTTGTACGTTTTTAAAAAAAGAGATACCAAGATGCGGTTCGCAGGCGATTTAATCAGATTGTCTATGCTGATTCGGAGTTCTGGGCACAGGAAGAGAAAAGGGGTACGTGTTGGCTTGTTTTTCCTTGCAGTCTCTATCTTAAATGTTAACATCTCCTAACCAAAATTAGTAGATTAGATTTGATAATATTAATCAAATAGCACCCATTTGGACTTAAGTATGTTACAAACACTATATCAAAAGGAATGTTTACAAACCATTGCTTTAAAAATTAATATCTGAAAGCAGGAGAGGCTAACTGAGAAGCTTGCAGGCTAAAGTACCAATCTTACAATTGGCTTGATTTGAATGAATCTGATTGAAGTCACTGAAGCAGTGTTTGGATGCAAGAGGCTGCCTGTGCGATCCAGTTGCAGGACTAGGGCTTGAGTCTTAAGAGGGGATGTTTGATGTTATTTAAGTGAAGTTTGGTTTCTTCTTTCTTCCAGTTACTCTTCGACACAAATAGAATTGATCTTTTTTTCTTAGTAGCACCAATATTCTTTCCTTTTCTTCTCAGTGTGGGTGAAACTTGCAATCTGCCATGCACAAAATCTTAGGAAATACGTTCCTCCAGTCCTCCCCCAACTCAGCAATAGCAACCACCACCTATGGGCTACAATAGCATGTGTTTTGCCTCAGGTCTTGGCCCTAAAATTCTCTCCATTCCAGCCTAATTTGAACAAGAACAGAGCCCATCTCTCCAGTGTGTAAAACGTGTGGCGATCCCCATTATATGACGGTTTCTTCAGGCACTCTGGGTACGTCCAGACTACCCACTGTATCGGCGAGTAGCGATCGATTTATCAGGGATCAATATATCGCGTCTCATATAGATGTGATATATCGATCCCCGAATGCGCTCCCCGTCGACTCCGGAGCTCCACCAGAGCGAGTGGTAATAGCGGAATCAAAGGGAGAACCGCGGACATTGATCCCGCGCCGTGAGGACGGAAGGTAAGTTGGAATAAGATACTTTGACTTCAGCTACAGTATGCCTGTAGCTGAAGTTGTGTATCTTACATCAACACCCTCCTCCCCGTGTAGACCAGGCCTCTTTCCCAACCCCTCCCACACTATATGTACTGTTGTGCTAATGTGGCATGGAAGATAGGAATTTACCCTGTTACAGCACATATCAGTTACGCTGGGTGGGCGGGGAGGAGGAGGAGGCAGAGGCGGCAGTGTGGGGATCAAGGTAAGTCTGATTAGCACTGCTCCACTATGGAGTCGTGATAATGACTTCATAACTGAGGTACTCTTTCCATTCTAAACCCTGGTTTTGACCCCCTTCTATTTTATCAGAAATATAGTAAGCCTAAAACGTCTTGTATGTAGTCCCAAACCAGAGATGGTTCTCAACATTTCTGTATCTTCTGTGACCTCATCCCTTCTTTGTCAATGTGAATCTTGCAGAGTTCCCATTGGATTGCTCCAAAAATATATAGTGGATTTACTGACCACCTTCAACTTTATTTCTCTATTTGTCTTTGCTGACTTCTGCTTGTTTATTTCTAATTATTTTCACTTCTTTTCTATTGATCCATTTGTAACTGAGTCTGCCTCCCTTTTCTGAAGCTTAATTGGTGGATTTTCTTTTATTTTTTTGGCCTCCTTTTTCATACACCATTGCCAGAAAGGACAAGGAAAAAATGAAAATAACATATAGATGCAAGTATAAACACAAGGGTTTTTTTAAAAGAATTAAAAAACACAGACCTGGATAAATCACTTTTTCTCTCTTCTTTCCTCTTTGCTAATCTGTTTCAGAATTCTCAGTGATTCACACATTTCAAGGTCAGAAGGGACCATTATGATCACCTAGTCTCACCTCATGCCAAATGCAGGCCAAAGAACCTCACTCAATAATTTCTCTGCCAAGCCCATGACTTGTGTGTGAGCTATAGCACTTCATGTCGAAAGAGATCCAGTCTTGATTTATAAAAGCAGCAAAGAGTCCTGTGATGCCTTATAGACTAACAGACGTTTTGGAGCATGAGCTTTCGTGGGTGAATACCCACTTTGTCGGATGCAACGACAAAATGAGTATTCACCCATGAAAGCTCATGCTCCAAAACGTCTGTTAGTCTATAAAGTGCTACAGGACTCTTTCCTGCTTTTATAGATCCAGACTAACACAGCTACCCCTCAGAGTCTTGATTTAGAGACTTCAAGTGATGGAGAATGAGTTCTCAGCACTCTTTTAACAAGTGATGTTTTCTGTGATCCTGCAAGAAGGCAACCTGTCAAATGTTCAAGTTCACATTTTAGCTCCGACATTCTTAGTCATACTCCTAGTTTGCCTTCTCAAAGCATGCTTAACTTCTGAATGCGCCAACACTTGACTTTAGTCTTTCTGTAGTTTCAAACATTGGGGAGAAGGATGAGATCCTGACCCATGCCATATATTATGCAACGTACTCTTTGAGTGGATGAACTTTATCTTGAACTTCTCTGAAGCCACCCACTTTGTGAACAAATACAGCTCTTGGCTCTAATTTGGATTAGTTAATTAGGATTCTGACAGGGAAAGGAGTCTATTTCTGAGAGGGATACACACAAACTACAGTTGTTTAGAGTGATTTGTAGAATAACAGTTCTGTTGTTAGATCCATGTGTAACACTTCTTCATCCTCAGACTGAGCAATTACTCGAGCCACTTCATTAAACCTCTTTTGACACCTCTTGAAGACTCATCTGTTACCACTGTGATTGAGAAATCAATTTCAAAGCCTGTAAATCCCCCTTCAGAGAACAAAACCAAAACTGGAGAGAGTATTCCGTATGGGTTCGTTTGACCATGGATTAATTTATGCTGTTGCAAGGGAATCCAGTTCCCTCTATATATCCTAGCGATAATCCTTCTCACTCCACTCCAGCATATAAAAAGATTATTTCTAGTAATAGAAAAGTTCAGAGTTCATAGGCTGAGACTATATCTGTAAAACAGCAAAACACTCTCACTTGATTTATCTAACAATTCTTCCCTAGGAAAGAACAAACGAATATTTATTGTCATTCCATAGATCTGTCCGGTATATGTCATGTCCATGCAGCAGTGAACAAGACAGTGCATTGGCTGTCAGTGTAGGTTTTCTGTCAATGCAAAGAACACTGTTAAATTAGTCATTAAATATACAGGTTTTTTGCTCCACTCATTCTTTCACATAAATCAAATGATGGAAAATTTATAAAAACGATGGATTTAGATTTGTTTAGGAAAAAGCTGAATTCTCAGTTCTTGTCCATAGATCTGTGGTTTAATCCTATATTGCTACATTTTCTTTACATCAGAATATACTGCCCAATGTGCTTCTATCATGAATTCTTAATCTTTCTTTTAAAAAAAATCACCTCAAAGATTTTAATTGAAAATTTACAAATATTTTCCTCCTTACTTCTCAGTAATAGAGAGTAAAGAAAAGTAATATAATTGCCCAGACTGATACTGTACAGTAGAACTTCAGAGTTGTGAACACCTCAGGAATGGAGGTTGTTTGTAGCTCTGAACAAATCGTTATAGTTGTTCTTTCAAAAGTTTACAAATGAGCATTGACTTAATACAGCTTTGAAACTTTACTATGCAGAAGAAAAATGCTGCTTTCCCTTTATTTATTTTTTTTAAGTAGTTTACACTTAACATAGTACTGTGCTGTATTTGCGCTTTTTTTTTTTTTTTTTTTTTTGGTGTCTGCTGCCTGATTGAATACTTCCAGTTCCAAATGAGGGGTGTGGTTGACTGCTCAGTTCGTTACTCTGAGGTTCTGCTGTAGCTCTTCATATCGGAAGAGATTTTTAACTGGGTGAAGAGAACCCCTGAGAGATGTTAGCAGGAAGCTGTTTGCTAAAGAAAGTTAGCTTTCCAGACAAACAGTCCTACTATTTCCCACACATACTGATCCTGGTTGTAACCCCACTTGCCTCAACCAAGTAGCAATGGGGAGGATTTTGGCTCGTGTTTTCTCTCCGCTTTAGTTTCAATACAGGGTCAGGTCTTCAGCTGTTGTAAGTCTGTGGAGCTAAACCAATTTACGCCAGCTAAGCACCTGACCATATATAGGTTGATCCTGCACCAGTGAAAACAATGGGAGATTTGCCCTTGAATTTTCTGGGAGGAGGCTTGGGCCCATAGTGACTTCATAGGAGCTATGCCATTCTACACCAGGTGAGGATCTGGGCCCAATTATTTGTTTTATTTCCCCTCTCCATTTACTGCCAGTCTCAATAGGTTGGTTGCCATAGTAATGTAATGTTTCCTATCACCACTTTAGAAATATTCAGTGAATTGTACTAAAAGCGACATATTCTAAAGTGCTCACATTTGAAACATTTGGTTCTTTTGAAAGTACCCCCTTAAATTTGTAGCTTAGAGGCTCATCATTGGTAAGATTTTTCTTCATTTCTCCAAAGGACTTAACTTTGGAAGGGAGCTATGCTTAAGGTGGGGACTTCTCTGCATTGTTGGATTTTCTTTCCCAAAGAAAAAAATTTTAATATTGTTTTCTTCCTTCTAGAAAGAGAGAGTGCATCAATAGCGAAAAGGCCTGTGTCTCCTCATCCAATCCAAATAACCAAATTGATAGGACACAAAGAGTCCCAAGTGGATATTGTATTTGAAAGACCTATTGATGGAAAGTGAGTGAAGAATTTGGTCATAAACTAAAATGCTCATGTGCTTTTACTGTGGATATATATAATATATTGTGGCAAATTGCCGGTACTGATCTGCTGGGTCTCGCGCTTTCTCTTTTCTGGGGTAGGTTCAGGGCGCTATTGCTTGCCTCTGAACTGGTTCTTATTACTCCACTAGTGTCCTTGGAGGAGGGGAGTGGAGAGGGAGGGAGGGACCTGGGCCCGCCCTCTACTCCAGGTCCCAACCCAGGGGCTCTGAGGGTTGTGGTGAACCACTTGAACTAGCGGTTCCTTCCCCTGGGTTACTTCCCTCTCCTATCCTTCAGCTTGTGAAGGGCTTCTTGCCTCCCTTCTACACAAGCCTGGTGCCCCTTACCTAGGGTTTCTTCTGGACTTCACAATTCACCGCAGCACTCCTCCAAACGTTCTATTTCTTTCTTATCAAACTCTTCTCTGCTCCAACCAAACCTTCCTCCTTCAACTCCCACCCTGTCTGACTGAAGCAGGGGTTTTTATCACATGACTGAAGTCAGGTGCTCTAGTTAATCTAAAGCAAACTTTCCTCCCTTGGCAGGGAATAAGGCCCCTTGCTAACACTCTCATGCTGCCCTCTGGCCATGCTGTATCACAATATGTTTTCCATTAAGAGTAACTGCCCCAGTGAGTGTTATTTAAAGAGGCTTTGTGGCTTTAGGTCATGTGGAAAAGGAGCTTAAAACCAAGAAGTTCTGGTTTATTGACTGTTTTGTGCTTCCAGGACTATTGAAGAAGATGGAGAGATGGAAGAGAAATTGGAGACTGGAAATGACATTTGGCAGCCCTTGACTCACAATATATCTCAGCAGAAGGAGCGCTGTGTTTTTCTCTCTGTTCCAAAGCATATGCTCCAGAACATCCTTGATTATAACAGTAGATATGAGCAGCACCTGAAACTTATTTCTCACGAGGCAGTAGGGCACTTCAATCCATGGCACATTGCTGAGAGGTACATGAACTATTGATGTGTGATTTTGTGAAGTAAATGTGTCAGTTCCAGACCTGTCTTTCTGTTCTTACTTAGAAACACACAGGGGAAAAATGGGCTGTTTAAATTCCGAATTGAAAGCCAGAACGCTTAAGACAGTAACTACTGCGTTGTTTCTCAGTGATCCTTGATGCTTTAGAAAACTAAAGGGAGTGATTGCAAAATATCTTGGAAGACATGAAAAATAATTGCTCTTTCTATAGCATACAGCAGTACCACAGAGCCAGCTCTGTCATCTGTGTGAAATATAGATTGGTTTAGACTATCTAAAGGAGTCTAAGCCAGAGGGGTGTGTAATTCTGTTTCCACTTGACATCGTTTTGTGAAAATCTGCTCTTATTGCAGTAGAAAACTGTATGTGAAAATTTACACCTTCTGCTTTCCTTATCCGCTTCTGTCTTTATGCAAGTCCCAATGGTAAGGCTGGAGAGCCTTGATCCATTCAAATGAGACTATTTAACAACATGATTGTCTTTTGCCATTTGATTAAAAAGCAGACATTGCCCTGCTAGCTGTAAAAGAACAGCCAGGCAAATGATGGGTGGAAGGAAGGAACAAGCTTTTTATATCTTTATTAATAAGTCAATCAAGGTATTAAAAATAGCAGAGAACACATTGGCAACCTTTAATTTTCACAAAGCAGGGGCTGGATGGTGCTGTTTTTGGAATAACAAGTGAAATACTTTAAAATGGCAGCTGGCCTTATTGTAAATTTCACTGAAGAAGAGATTAGAAAAAGGAAATATTTTGTAGAGTACATTGCTAGGAATATAAATAGTGTACGGCATAGCTGGGTCACCAGTTCATCCTCTGCAATGCAGACAAGAGGTAAAGTAATAAATAACTGACTATTTGCTGCTCATTCCTTAGCAAAGAAAAAATGTATATTCATTCTCTCCACATTGGCTAAACAAGGAGGGAGGTGGAGGCTGAAAGGCTACAGTATAAATAAAAAATAGCCATCCCACCAGCGAAGTTTGAATAAGCATTTTTGGTTTGCTAAGTAACGGGTTCAGCAAGTAAACAATGTTATCTGTTATCATTTCCCAAGTGTGCCTCAATGAATGTCCAGCAAAAAGTTCTGCCATTTCTCCCCAGAATTTATTTTCAGTCTGTGAATGGCGTCATTCAAAAATCAACTACCAATAAGTCTCAGTGTTGTGATCAAGTCATCGCTCCAGCAAAGCACATAAACATGGGATTAACTTTCTAAGCATGTGTGTAGTCTCTTTGGCCCTGATCCTACAGACACTTAAGCAAATGCTTCGTAATATTACCTCTACTAGCCCCATTGAAATCAGTGGGCTTACTGAAGTAAAATTAAGTCTCAACACCAGTGTCTGCCGGATCAGTGCCTTTGGTTTTAATAGGACCACTCACGTGCTTAATGCTTCTGTGCTTTGCTGGAGTGAGGCCTATGGGAGCAACAATTGAATGACCTTGGACTGGTCACTATAATCTGAGGCAGGTTAGAATGGACCGCTAAAACATCCCTGAGCATGTTTCAGCACCATCCTTATCAACTCCAATAGAGTGTTCATAATTGGCATTGATGTGAATCTCAGTAGCTCAAACACTGGCCCCTCTTCATGATTGGCAAAAAGACGAAATGAAAATGAGTCCTTCCTTCTTGCAGCTGAATTGCACCTCTGCTTATGTATGTATTGTACATATGATTTGAAATCAAACTAAAAATGTAATCCAATTCACAGCACTGTTTGAATGTTTTACCATCAGAGGGCCCCATAAAACTTGTCAACTGTTACATGTATCAGTAAACATTTAGAAGAAACGGCCTTGTTCTGTATTAGAGACACCGAAAAGTTAATTTTCCTAGTATTGTTGCAGCAAACGTAAGACTCTGAGAAGGAGAAATTTTAAACAGGCCAGCAGAGACCTGAGTTTCTCAAATGCTGAAACACTATGAAGTCTTCTGTTGACCTGAGTTCTCCTGAGGTTAAAACCTCTGATCCCACTGCTCTCCTGAAAACATCCTTACTTTCAGATGGGGCTGATCCAATGACCATTTAAAATCAGTGGGAGTCTTTCCATTGACTTCAATGGGTTTTCCGTCAGGTCCCAAGTATGTTAAATGTTCTGCTTTGTACAGAAAGATTTGCATCTAACATTTTTAAAAAGGAAAAAAATATACCAGTTAACGGAAGGTTGGTCACATTCCCCAATCCTCCATGGACACCATGTATTCATCTCTCTTTTATCAGAAAGCTGATAGATGCAAAAATTTCAGATGCGCCACAAAACTTAAGAGTAAACAAGATGGCTCTATAGTACAGGAGTTTTCCCCATAGTAAATATATATAATAATGTGAAAAGAAATACAAACATTACTCTTTTGAGATCAAAGCATTGATATAAATGGACAAAATGATTGGTCCATATTTGGGTTCGTTTGTACAAACCCCAGGATTCTGTCCTTGGCTTTTAAACTTTTTCTCTCCTTTAGCCTTGCAGAAGAACTGACAGAAGAAGCCTTATGTGATGTGGCAGCAGAGCTGCAGGATGTATGTGAGGATTATGCAGAAGCTGTGTTCACTTCTGAGTTCTTGCAGCCCACAGAGTAAACGCTTTTAAATCTGCCATCAGCTAATGGAATGTCAAATCCCAGCCTACCAAGCATATTGAGTGCTTAGGTTTTTTTCAGTATCTTCTTACTGAGCACATGGAAGAATCTGCTCAATGTATGGATGAAATTTGGAAGGAATTCATCTTGGGGTTTTTAAAATTATAACAAAGATGCTTTCCTTTTTAGATTTCAGTGTAATAAAGGTGCTGAAAAAATGTTTGACTATAATTGAAGTAAACATTTAACAGTAAAGTTTACATATGTGTGCAGAGCCATTATCAATCCTTCTGTATATCTGTGATTAGTTTTTCACTCTTTTGTGTGATCTAGTGGTACGAGCAAAGCACTGGGAGTTAACGGATCTGGGGATGGAACCCAGAACTCTCAATAATTTGGGCAAGTCACTTAACCACTCCATGCCTTACTTTCTTACTTTGTAATGCTCCTTACTTACCTCACCGGAGTGTTATGGGGCTTAATCAATAAATTATTGTTCAGAATGCACTTTGAGCTCCTTTGAAAGGTGCGCTGGAAATACAAAGTATTATTATTTCACATGTGTTTAAAACCCAAGTTGAAAATGCTGATGCAAAAAAAGTAAATGCTGTTTGATTTGCCTTCAGTGTTTCCTGTATCACACAAGAAAGATGCTGTTTATTTTGTCTGACAACTGCATTAACATTCTTCACAGTCTTGTTACCTGGTTTTTGGACTATATGCAATAATCCAGAGAGGTGATCCTCATGTCACAGCATTAAGTGGGTATTTTGAACAATAGCTAGAAGTGGTTTGATTTATTTGCAAGAAAGCTTGTGCTGCTGTACTATTGCAACCCCCTTATGGTTGTAACATTGTTTTCTGAATATTTTACAGCACTATGCAGATCTGCATAAACATTTAACAGTCCATACCAACAAGACTTTTTTTTTCTTAAAAAAAAAGAAAAAAAAAAGTTATTGGCACAGGTTTTCGTCTCTCCCCCGCCCTTTTTTTGTAATACTAACCTAAAACAGTACCATTTGATCTCGCACCAGCTCCATTTAAAGACCCAATCCTGCATTCTTTACTCACTTAAAATGCCCATTAAAGTCAATAAGAATTATGGGTGAACAAGGAATGCAGGATTCAGCTCCAAAATTGTGATATCAAACCATCTAGGGCATTCCAGTGTCTTCCTTACTTCTCATAGTTGTTCTTAGTATTGTGGGGGTACGGTGTGTATGATATGTACCTGAATACTTTAGATTCAGTAGCAGGTTAGGGATGGAATGTGAGACTTGTAAAATGTCCTTGCTTTTATTGATTTGTGTTGAGATGGTATTGCACAGAATTCCCTTATCCCCATATTTTTATTGCAGAATGAAAATAAATAGAATGACCTACATTCCTGCTTCTTTTATATTGGGCTCATTTGTTAGTTTCAAATAATCAATGTCCTGTGTTGAGTTTTGGTAATATATGTCCGGAGGACAAACAACAAAAAAGAAAAAAGGGTACATGATAAAATGTATAGGCCAAAACATGTGAATGCTATTTACTGTGACAAATTCCTTTTGTGCAATAATGTTTAACCCATTATAGCATCATTTCCAATATATCGAGATTTATATTTTTTGTAAGTCAAAACACATTTTTGTAAAAATAAATAAAAACCCAAACCCCAAATTGTTTTTATTAAAGTATGTAATTTGTGTGTTGTGATTTGTTTTGATAATTTATTTATATCAATGTACTCTTTATTTGGTGGATTCTGTGTGGTTTTGTAATTTAAAACAAAATACAGCAAACTGGTACCTTTTTCAAAATATTTTAAATTCTGGGTTCACTGAAACAGCAGTGTATATGTGCAACAGTATTTTCAAATATTTGAATTGTTTTCAAATAAACTATTGATTGAGGATTTTTTTTAATTTAGAATAATTTGGATCTAAACCCCATGTTTATTATAAATAATGAATAAGACATGTTTGCATTCCCTGCTAAGAAAATGCTCTTTGTTTCTGCCATCCTAATCTTTACAGTCAGAAAAAGAGATGCTACTAGAGGGCTGAATCATCACATTATGGCTTTATACCACGTATAGGAAGAGCATTGTTACACTACCTCTAGAGCAGCTTGGGCAGGAGATTGTGCCTCCAAGGCCAGACTCCCTACTTCTACCCCCACTGGTCTTGGGAAGGAGTAAAGTAGTGCTAGGTCTATAGCTGTTGTAACATCTAGAGGCTTTGGGGATGCGGAGTCAAGCCACCTGCACACAGAGGCTGCTTTTCTGAGATGGGTTTCCAGCAGAGGGGTTTGAGAGAGTATCTTGTGCCACCGTTGTGGCTGGCCCACATTTTGGCCCTTACTAACTTGAGGTAATCTGTCCAAAAGTAGCTTCATTTTCTCCCTGCGTAAATTCCGACAAGGCTGTGTGACACTATTTACTCCAATGATGCTCCAGTGAGCACTGACCCTGAGAGGGTTGGTGTGTTGGCACCAAAGTGCTGCTGTCAATGTCAGACCCATACAGGAGTAAGGCATTGAAACGTAGCACCTTCCTGCCTTTCCTAATGCAAGAACTGAAGGATGTTACTGTCCATATGATTTTGATTAATATAGTGCCTTGTGTGCTAGCTACAGTATAGATCCAAGAGGCCCCTGCTGCAAAACACTTAGTCTAAGCCCCTCAACCTGTAGCCACCCTGCATGAGGAAATCCCACTGATGTAAGTGGGTCCTAAATGGACAACATATAGTTCCCAGTCCTTCAAAGGCTTATGTCTGTGCTTAACTTTATATCTGGTGCATAGCCCTATGGATGTCCAGGGGACTATACATGCTACCTTTAAAGTTAAGCACGTGCATAAGTCTGCATGGGCAGGACTAGAGATGGAATGCAGGCAAAAGCAAGTGGCAGCGCAGTCTGTCTGAACGGTTCTATTTAAAAAAAAATAAATAAAGGCACAGCACAGGCCTCCCTCTGCCAGGGAACTTAGATAGAAGGAACAGGACTCAGGAAAGGGTTAATGAAACAGAGAGGGTCTTAATTAGAACAGCCTGGAGACACCTGGCAATGGGGGAGGGAGTCTTAATTGGGATTGCTGTGGTACACCTGAGGGGGTGGCTCTGCGGGCAGGCCTGTACCGAAGGAAACCCTCAGGCTGCTGAGGAGTGAGAGTGCCAGCCCCTAAGCCTGATGGGGAGGGAGCCCCACTGCCAGCCCCAAAGCAGAAAGGCCCTAGTGGTAGGTGGCTGAGACTCTGGGCTTAGTGGGAAGCCTGAGGGAGGCTGGGAAGCCTACACAACCTGAGGTGACACGAAAACCTGGAACAGAGCCTGAAAATGAGCCAGCACAGATCTGAGTCGTGCTGTGAGGAGCCTGAAATAAGGGACTGGGGGGGAGTTAGAGTGGGAGATAGCTGAGCTAGTATTGACTGGTCTATGTTGCAGGGATGCCAGGGCGAGGGCCCCAGGTCAGTGTGACTGTGACTGTTGATGTATCTGATTTGGAGGTAGGAGTTTGATACCCCGAAGGGGGGGGCCACGCTGTCAGAAGAGGAAGGGGATTTCCGGACGTCCAGCAGGAGCAACGGAGAGGTAAAAACGCTGCTTAGTCATGCCTGGGTGCTAGGGGGTGCTCTCAACAGCGGGGGGGGGGGCTTGACATATTTGTTACTTTGTTACTATGTGGGTGAGGGAGGACTCAGGTTTACAGGCCATGTCAGAGAAATGGGAGTGACTGGAAGGGAGACAGGGGAGGTCTGGTAGTAGGTTTGCCATCTCTGCGGTACAAGACAAACCCAAGAGCTCCAGGATGATCCTGAGTCCATAAAACTGGCTGGCTGGCAGTGTGTCCTGAGCCCCCTTACTGATTGCCTAGGACAGTTCCCTCAAAAAAAGGGACAGTCCTGGGGAAACCTGGACAGGTGGCAGCCCTCGGCAGAGACACAAGAGGGGGAGTTTGCTAGCCGTCATATGGCTCGAAGTGAGCAAAGGGGTCACTCCTGAGAAACCTGGAAAGAGCCCCCCCAAGCTGTTACTGCTCATTTGTGTTCTCTACGTGGCTCCACCACCCCTTGTGAAAATAAATACAATTCACTCTAAATATTTAACTGTAGAAATTAAATCAGTGGGTTTCTGGGAGTGAGGTAGCAACTGTATGAGTTCTGCCAGTGCTTCCCACAGATGCTGGGTCCACTTCTGGCTCCTTTAAAGTCAATAGGAGCATTGCCTTGACCGCTATGGGAGCAAGACTGGGTTCATTGATCTGTGTCCCTATTACTCCAGGATCACACCTTTTTGGACAGCCCACTTTTTTTTTTTTTTTTTGCTCCTGTTGACTGCTTTCCTTGAAGTAGTTACTGAATAGTTACAGTACAGAAGCAAGTGTGGGGGACTGAGATCAGAGGAGCTCATTGTTTTCCTGTGCTCCCCTGTTTGTACGTTCTTTGGGGCTGTTGCTGATTTTTGTCTGGGTGTACTGCAGCTAGCACAATAGGACCTTTATTCAGGAGTGAGGCTCTCATGCACTATGGCACTTCAGCAAGGCTGGCCCATGTTGATCTGTCTTATTTATCTGGAATTCCTGGGCAAAAGCAGATCTAAAAGATTTAAAACATTAAATTTGAAATGTCAAGTTTTGCCATATATATGTTACAGTTTCAAGGTATCTTCTCTCCTTCCTCTCAAATGCCCATTGCATTTTGGCTAACACAGATCCAGACCTTCAAGGTACTAACTGGGGGGTCTGATTTACCCCTTATGCTTTTAAAGCCAGAATATCACTCCCCAAAAGCAAATAATATGAAATATCTGACAACATACCTACTGGGATTCCCTCCGAGACCTCTTTCCACTCTGCTTTCCAAGAATCAAGTTTGACTTCAGCCTTAGTCACTCAGTTATCTGTAGCATACAGCAGTGCTACCCTGAGTAGATCAGACTTTAACATGGGGGGTGGATGCACAGCACACTGCCACTCCAAAGTTATACAAAACCCCTCTCCCTTTATATACATCACACATTTTATTGCATTGACTATACATTGCATTACACATTTTTGGATTGACTTTGAAGAAGCCAATCCCTGTGCAGCCTGTGCTGACTACGCACTGTCCATGATTCGAATTCCTCTTTACCTCATCTTTCCTTTCTTATGTATCCCTTGTTTATCTAGTTCATCGTAAATAGTTCCCTGCGTGTTTTCCCTCTTATCTTAGTTGGCTCAGACGTTCTGTTGTCTTAGTCGACTGACCTATTCACTTACCTTATTTAGTACAAACATTTTGTTTTCAACCTAATGATTTATTTCCTTCCCTAATCCTCTCTCCCAAAAAATGAGGCCACCCTCCATGTGTTAATTACTCATGTCAGGCCCAGGCCTCACCTGCCTTCCCCTGCTTTTTATATTAGCATTCATTTAATTTGCATTATTTTTCTGTCTTTCTGTGCTTTTTCAAGAGCACGGTGGGGGGTACTCATTTGAACCACTATTTATATTAGGCTTAAAGCATGAACCAGGTGGTGCCCAGGACTGGCTCTAGGCACCAGCAAACCAAGCACGTGCTTGGGGCAGCACAATTCCAGGGGCAGCATTCCAGGTGGTGTGTGTTTTGTTTTGTTTTTTTGCTTGGAGCTGCAAAAAACCTAGAGCCGGCCGGGTGGTGCAAGCTCACTTCCTCTGATACAGGCCACCATCCTATTTCTGCTACTTGAATAATAATATCCTCAATAGCTTGTTGCCCAGCTATTAGTTGGGCAATGGGCACCAATTGCTCCCTCTTTTCAGGCCAGGCTACAGCTACAACACCTACAGCTGGAACTCCTGACCTTTCCTATGTAGAAATCTGTGATGGAGGTAGAGCAAAGGCATCTACATCAGAAACTTTAACTCCAATTTCACACCTGCAGAGCATTTGATGGGGGTTTCACAACATGAGGTTTAACTATAGTTTGAGGAGTCCCAGTGTCTCACCAGTCAATGAATGTCTCCTCATTGACTACCACCAGCTGCTCCCACTGGTGTTCTGCTGGTTCTGCACCCAGCATGATGCAGCCAGACATGTGGGCAGTGGTTTGAGATGTGAATGGTTCAGCGGGAACATATTACGCCATTGGCAGGCGTGTGTGTCTCTCCCTCTGGAGATTCAGTCACACAGTTAACTCTATGAGGTTGAGGTGTAGCTGGCCTTTCCAGCACTGCACTGGGCTTCAGTGGGCAGAGTGGCTCCCAGCTCCCAATAACACATACATTTAATACAAGCAGGTCTTTCAAGGATATTGCAGGAAATTGCCATATTAGTCACAATATAATTATAAATATATATGTATGTGTGGTGCTCAAAATTCATGGTCTTCTCAAGTCAATTTCAGTGCAGATAGTTTCTGCCTGCCGTTGGCAGGAACATGGCTGCTGCTAAGGAATAAATAATAAACTTAGGCACCTCCACAGTTACAGAGATGTGCACCTTCAAGGGGTATTTCTGAAGTAATTTGTTAACTTTTTAATATATTTATGGGTTGGGTTTTTTTGCATATTTATTCCCCTGATTCAGCAAGATACTTAAGCATGTCCGTAGCTCCAAGCACCTGTATAATCCTGATGTTCTTGCAGTTAGGCACATGTTTAGGTATCTTGTTGTGACTTAATTTACCTGGTCAATTTTTCATATGCAACACTGGAATTTTCCTTTAATAGTTTCAACTGTAACATGTCTAAGTTTTTGGTTTTGCTTTTTTAAAAATCCAGTCTTGAAAAGGCAGCAGTCTCTATTTTCAGGTGGATCTATAAGATTCCATTTTCTCTTAATTCTTTCTGCATTTATTACTATTTGTATCTGTTTCTGCTAGTTCTAGGTGTTGTATAAATGCAAGAGAAGGTACAGCCCCAGCCCAGAAAAGCTTACAAGCTAAAACCAATGTGTTCAAGAATGACTAAGCCAAGGCAAGGATGCCTTTTTTGTTTTTAGTATGGCTATTTATGATTTGTAGAAGGTGTCAGAGTGTATAAACTCTAACCTAGAGGCTGGCAGGGAGAGGGTTAACTCTCCCCAAGGACTAGCAGGATCACAGCTGCATGCCCTTACTGAAGGAATGGACCCATCAGTCTATGGGAGATCGGGCTGCGCCCAGCTGGAGTTAATTTCTCCCTTTTAAAAGCTTAGTATGCAGTAGAAACTAGACTTTCTTTGTGGAAGAAAGTAATCTGGGGCAAAGTTGCCTTTGTGAATTACTAGTGTGTGGACTGTAAAAAGCCATCCATGGATTGACTTTGTTTGGAGACCTGGGGCCCTCCTTGAGCTTTCAGTTTAAACCTTTGGCAATGAGAGCTATTGCTTTCACTTGTTTGTTTAGTCTGAGCTCTGGGAAAGCTGCTTGCTTGCGGGACCTGATACAGAAAACAGGGTATGTGCCAGATGCAGCTATGGTTATAGAAACAATCCCTGTGCTGAGATATAGCTCACATTAGATATTAGTGGAACAGCACTTTGTGAAAAGGGCTAGCCCACCAATGGATGTCCTCAAGTAGTGCTGCTCCTGGTGAAGGAAAATGTTTGCAACATAAATTAAGGGAAGCAGGATGTAAGTAAAGAGAATAAAAAGAAGTGTAATCAGTCTCAAACCTTCTACAGCCAGCCTATTAACAGAGAGGGTAGTGTCTCTGGGTCTGTTTAATAACCTGGATTAATTTTTCATTCTCTTTGTAAAACTGATGCTCTGGGAATCACAATCACTGCTAAATACCTGTTGTTAAGGGCCTGATCCTGAGAGATGCTGAGCACCTGTAACTTTGCTGGAGTTGAGGGTGCCAGGAGTAGAGTGTAGGGTGACACTGTGAAAGCTGTCTGTTAGATTTTGGATTCCTATTAACTTCAGTTGAGATCAACCATTCAAATCCCCTCAGTACCTTTGAACATCTTGGCCTTAAACCCTTTACTCTCCATTTTAAAATAGTCTTTTGTTGTTGTACTGTAACTCCATAGGCTGGTTTCTAGTCAACGCTAGAGCTTGCTACATTTAAGTTGTTTTCAAATATAAATCTAGGATTCTTTATGTGTTTGACAAGACTTAAGAAGGAGATGTTGGATCTTATGAAAAAAAAATTCTGCATAAATGCTTATTCTGGTATATACTAACTAGTCAGAATTGCTTCATTATGGTCCTCCTGTCTTCTAGATTCTAGTGATCATCTGGCAGAGGAGCATGACTCATGTTTATTCAAGCTGTGTGTGTCTGAGTTAGGAAGCTGGAGTGAAGCTAAAGAGTAGTTGTTGTCTATGCAAGGGTTCTCAACCAGGGGTATGTGGAGGTCTCCCAGGGGGTACATCAACTCATCTAGATATTAGCCTGTTGTAAAACTAGGCAACATAAAAAGCATTAGCAAAGTTAGTACAAACTAAAATTTTATACAATGACTTGTTTATGCTGCTCTATAGACTATACGCTGAAATGTGAGAACAATATTTATATTCCAATTGATTTATAATTCTGTTGTAAAAATGAGAGTAAGCAATTTTTCAGTAATATCTTGCTGTGACACTTTTGTGTCTGATTTTGTAAGCAAGTAGTTTTAAGTGAGGTGAAGCTTTGGGGTACGCAAGACCAATCAGACTCCTGAATATAGTATAGGAAGGTTGAGAGCCACTGGTCTATGGCACATCTGCTTGGGAATCGGATGTAGCATTCACTTCCAGACCATTCCTGCTGTCCCTTCAGAGAGGAGAGTATTATGCAGCTAGGGACAGAAGAGCCAACTGTGGCATGTCTCCTTTGGGGACCATGCTGCCTAGGCAGAGCGGGGAGGCTGGGAAGTGAAGCAGAAGATGCCAGTAGATGGAGGCTGGAGCTCCATCTCCCCATGATATCCATGGGATTTTGAAAATGTGTTTTCCACCTGCTGTCCCCCCTCCTCTTGCAAGTGCACACCAAGGAATATTGATCCAAAACCCTTTTAGAAAACACCTCCTAGAGTTTCCCAATCCTCCCCTCTCCTGCCTCAGGAAGCTGAAGTATGCCCCTTGCCATCTGCTCAGTGATACTGAACAGGGATCTGGCATATTAAGGGTAGCCACAGTGGGATGTAGAATAGCTGAGCTGTGCCAGGTTCCCAGGAGTATTCTGTCAGTGAGAACATAATCCAGAGCATCTTTAAGTGGAGACAATTCTCTTTCATAAACCTTGGATGACTAAAGCATCCACTCCTACACTCAGGAGCATTCAGATGCTGGATGCATGATCTGAGTAATCTGCACAGGCTCTAACAAGGACATTAAAGCTTGCTGCTTGAAGGAGGGAGAACTTTGCCAGACTTAGCCAAAAGAAAATAGGTAGGTTTGGGCTAACAGTTGCTGAGATCTCCAGCTCCAAGTAAAAGGATTGTGATTGGGCAGCAAATGAACATACAGTTTCAGATGGATTCTTAACCCATTCCTGCCATTGTAGCTCTGCTCACAGGCTGCCCTTGAAACAGGAAATATTGTGTATTATTTGTGTTCCATTAGCACTTTTGTTGCCCCATTGTGCTAGGCACTGTACAAAGATCTAGAAAAAGAGATGCTTCCCCAAACTGTTCACAGTCTAGATAGAAAAAGGAGACACTGGGAAATCTACAGATGGGGAAACTGAGGCAGAGATTAACGTGGCCTTGGGCAAGGTCATTCAGGAAGTCTGTGACAGAGCTAAGAACTAAAGCAAGATCTCCTGAGTCCCAATCCACTGTCTCAACCACAAGGCCACCCTCCTTCCTTGCTTCTTGACCTTAACAGAGGATCACTTAGAGTATTTATAGAGTGTTCTTTAGCCAGGCATAGCCAAGTACTTGACAAACTAATGCTGAGCCACACAACATACCCCAGAGCTGAGTATTATTAGAGTGGTTTAACCAATCAGGGAAACTGAGCACACAAATTGAGTGGCTTGCCCAAGGTCGCAAGCAGGCAGCATTAGAAATAGACACTAGAGATGCTGCTGCAGAATACAGATAAATGCCACTAGCTTCAATAAGAGGTGCAGACAGTATTCTTAAGGCAGGACTCACTGTCCTCTGTTCACTACTACTTCCTTTGATTTTAGGAGCCTAAATGTGTTGGAAGATGTGGGCCAATCTTTCTGTACTCTGTAAAACTATGGAGGTACCTGGTGTTGTACTTTGCTTAATCTACTCTCCAGTCAACTGCTGTCTGTTGTGTTACTCCCTGAAATACCACACCATGTTTAAATCCCAGATTGCAAGTTGAAAAAAAAATAGAAACCCTGAAAAATCTGAAAAAAAAGTGTTATGGAAAGTCACAGTAGGAATGGGAGGGAAAAATAATTCTCAGATTTCACACGTATTAGCAGCTAATGCTAATGCCTCTAGTAATATGTCCCATAATTCTATAAGGTTGGTTCTTTTTTGATAATGTTCTTCAGTAGGTCTGAATCTTGATATGCTTGTTTATGTGGTGAGTGAAGATTTATCTCAAAAGCTAATCAAAATGCATTTGAAGTCCCCTTCCCAAATGAAATGCAGATAGCACTGATCACTTATCAGTTTACTAATATAGCTAAATGCCTTTTCTATAAGGCTTAGAGACAATGCCTATGTAGCTAGTTAAGTTAACCCGATCAAAGCAAATAGTGCATCAGATGCTGTTTTCTCACTTAGTCCCACATAATATATAAGCACAGACACAGAGTTGTGAAACAAAATTACAGTTTAACTTATCACTTCCATTGTCTTCATTGAAGTTTGGCTCAGGCCCTTAAAATGTTTCTGGCTCTTATTTTAGTCATTAACAACATCTGGGAACTGGAAATCAAGGAGTTCTGAGTGCCTGTTTGCTTTTGTATTGCATATTCTTTACACTTATTTCTTGATGTATAAACAGTCTTTTCCTTCCCCTGGCATTCAATAATGGCACTAAACACTTGTTTAAGATTGTGTATAAGTCGTGGCAAAATCAGAGCCCTGAATACATTCTTGGTGAGAACCAGCTTCTGTATCTTTAATGGGAGTGAAGGGTGCTCAGGACCTTGCAGGTTTGCAAGCCTTGATTTCTGCCAGTCCCTGGAGTAGCAGTATGGATTTATTTTTGTGATGTGTAAACATAAGCAGTCAGAGTGGTATTCATTAACAATCAAGGGGTTTTCTCTGGATTTTTTTTTCTTCCCCATCTTTCTTGAGCTTATAAAAGCTGCTGAAATCTAGTGACAGAGGTTGCACTTTCCAAATTGCATGTTGTTTCTTTTCCCAATTAAAAGATTTCTTTTAAATAAAGAAATTAACTAGCATCAATTGATTTAATACTAAGCAGGCCTAATGCTCCCCCACACCCCCACTGCAACTGACTTGACTATATAGAGCAGAGATAAACACAGCTGATGGAACTAGGGTGGGGGAATGTAACCTTTTTTTATTTAAAAGAATAACCTCATTCTTTAAGACAATGGCTATTGTTAGCATTCCAAACTGCAATTCTAACCATCCCATAGAACCTCCCTTACTGTTAACCTTGATTAAGCCAGTAACATATGGTGCCAGCAATGCTGATTATTAGTAAAACTCTTAAAAATCATACCCCGGCTGGTGTTTATCTGGTAGTAACTTGTAGTGCAGTCTGATTCCCTTCTTCAGTTGACAGAGACCAAAATTCTGCAATATTAACTAAATATAAATAGAATTAAAATGATGGTGGGAATGGAAGGAAAATGTCTCTGAGCCAAGATCTTGTAGAGGAAGGAATTGGGCTGTTCCTTATCTAGTCTGTTTGAGACTTGGGCTGATTCTCATCTTCTAATGCCCTGAAATCTCTTCATAGAGAACGCTAGACAAAGGAGATGAAAACTCTCTAAAGAACTATGCAAACCACACAAGACACGCAAGCCATTAGCATGCACTTGCTTCCTTTGCTAGACTTCACCAATCACCACTCACATAGGTAGTGGTCTATCCCAATGCTTATCTGTGTGATGGTTCTACCTTGTAAGCTCATTGGGGTAGGGATTTTTTTTAAAAACTTTGTTTTCACAAAGCACTTAGCACAATTAGGCACCAATATAACAAGTGAATATATGGAGCTGTTCTAGGCACCTATCTTTAGCTAAGCACTATCTGCAACAGGGGTCCCCAATGCGGTGCCTGCGGGTGCAATGGCGCCCGCCGGGGTGTCTAAGTGCACCCGTGTTCTGGCCGGTGGACGAGCATCCGCTGGAATGATGCTGAGAAGCAGTGTTATCCAGAGGTGTCACTGCTGAAATGCTGCCGATTTTCGGCGGCATTCCAGTGGCGACGCGTATTGATGTTGTTGCTTGTTGGTGGCATTTTGGCGGATGCTCATCTGCTGCCACAGTCCTCTGTGGCTCGTTGTCTGGCACCCGCCAGACGAAAAAGGTTGGGGACAATTGATCTGCAAGAATACCTTGGAACAAGCTATTTGGAATAGAATTGCACCTAGGTCAGAAATTCCACGAGAACAATCAGAAAATGATCAATGAGGAACTGGGTCCTGATGTGAACTCTCACAATGTCAATGGGTGGAGGGGGGGGAGATGGGTGTTGGGTGTGCATGTCATGCAGGATCAGGCTCTAACAGTCTCAGTGAGAGCTGGTGGCTCTTGGCCCCTCATGGAGGAAGCAGAGAAGAGGAGAGTGGGTATTGCTTGAAAATACCCTACAGGTTCCATTTGTAATCAGCAAGCCAAGACGCTTACAAAAGAGCAGCAAGAATAAATTCACAGCACACTGAACACCCCAACTTGCCCCCTTTGAAGACCATGGCAAAACTCCCACTGGTTTAAGCAAAAATGGGCTCAAAGCCTGAGACAGATGTGATGCTTGTATAAGAGATTTTCATGCTGCAGTCTTTTGGCGGGGGGGGGGGGGGGGCGGCAGACAGTCCTCTAATACAATTTAAATGTTCAAATAGCAGTGGGGCCAGGCTTATTTTGGCAATCCCATATGTATTACTTGAGAACAAATTAACTTGGCTGTTCAGAAGGACATCTGATAAGAGTAAAGTGAGAAGAATAGCTGTAAGAGAGTTTTTCTGCACTCTGCTGCCAAGATGGATTATGCATCAATGCCTGTGCATAATTACCAGTGTAAGACTAGAAAAGGTCTGCCCTCCAATATCAGACCCTGCATGCTATTATGACACAAACCCTGAGGCAGGAATTTATCAATCAGCACATCTCAGCTGAGTAAGAAGGGTGCAGTAGATGAGTTTTTTCCTCAGTGTGCCCATACCGCCATCTGTACATTAAGCAATAGGATATGCTGCCCACAAGAGAGCACAGATGCCGTCCCTCTCTATGCTACCCCAACTCACCATAAAAGAAGCTGCGCAGCAGTCCTGCAAAGTGCAACAAATACTTTGACCAACAAAGTCACTTGTGGGGCTGAAAGTCAGCAAAAACTGGGTTCTGGCAAGGGGCCAGAGAAAGAGAACTTCCCAAGCTGCCACTTCTGAAAATCCAGTGGCCCCTGCTAGCCCCACGGCTTGAGAAAAGCATGACAATGTGACCCCTAATGGATCAAAACAAGGAGGAACATAATCTCTCTCTTCCCCTCTCCCAATTTTAGTGTGGTGGCTTTTTACTTTTTTTTTTCTTTTTTTTTTTTAAATCTCACAAGTTTTAAAGTAATCTCACTGCAAGGTCCTGAGCACCCTTCACTCCCAGTAAAGATACAGGAGCTGGTCCTCACCAAGAATGTATTCAAATGCTAAGGCTCTGATTTTGCCACTGCTTACATTCATACATAACCTTAAACGTATGTAGTGCCATTATTGAATGCCGGGGAAGGAAAAGACTGTTTATACATTAAGAAATAAGTGTAAAGAATATGCAATACAAAAGCAAGCAGGCATTCAGAACTCCTTGATTTCCAGTTCCCAGATGTTGTTAAAATGTTTCTGGCTCTTATTTTAGTCATTAAGGGCCTGAATCAAACTTCAATGAAAGCAATTAAGTAAAGTTGTAATTTTGTTTCAAACTGCGTCTCTGCTTATAAATTTTATGTGGGACGAAGCGAGAAAACGAGCATCTGATGCACAGTTTGGTTTGGTCAGGTTAACTTAACCAGCTAGGAAGGGACCTTGCTCATGATTTTTGAATGTTTGTGGTTGGTAATACTAGTGTGTTAGTGTGTGACTTATTACCAGTATTGTATAGCTGATTCTAGAAACATCTATCTTTACCATCTAGCATTAATCAGTGAAGTGCTTTGGGATCCTTTAAAATAAAATACACTAGGGGTGAAATTTGCCGCTGGGCAGTGGACCAATTTGAGGCCTAGGCCTCACTGAATCCTTAATTTGAGGGCTTAAGTGATACATAGGCCTTTACTGACAGCCTTCCCCGTGCTGAATTTCACCCTGGCTGAATGTGAACTGCCATTCTGTGACTGTCTGATATGATTCTTTCTTAACATGCTATTCTACATTTACATTACTTGCCTCTCCATGTGGCAGAGTGTTCTGAGCACAAGTCTCCTGAATGCCAACCCTAGCTTCCACTTCCTTCTGTGGTTTTGGAATATTATTACTGTTTGTATTATTGTAGTGTTCAGGCATCTGTCATGGATCAGCATCCCTTTGTGCTAGGCGCTGTACAAAAAGACTCAATTTTCCTATCTGTAAAATGAGAACAGGATTACATTAACTACTCCACAGGCATATCATGAGGATTAGTTTACATCTGTAAAGTGATTTGAAGGCTAAAAGCACAAAATAAGTGCTATAATCTTTCAGTTATAATGGTTTGATTTTTTGCTTTGCTTTTCCATCTTGGCAGATACCCATGAAAACAACTGCTAGCTTGATAGGGTGTTCGCTCTTGCTTGGTTTGAAATTTCCCTATGATTTGCTGAGCAAATAGTGCTGCTGCTTTGGTCACTTTCATCTCCTTCTCAATGGCGCGTCTTGCTATGTGCTTCCTCTTGAATGGGAGGGATGTACCACTGGCTACACTCTCTCACACCCTCACTCCTGATCTACAACTTCAACGCTGAGGAAGCAGAATGTCATCTCCAGAAGCTGGTGAAACTACAAACAATGGGGTCTCATGAGAAGGCTGAGTCCTTAATCATGTCTTAATTGTATCTCTGCAGCACTATTGCATCAGCTTGTTTAACAGACCCTCTAGACAATTTGCTTTACAAATTACAGCCTACTTAGCCAGAATTCTGCAGCTAGAATGCTAACTTACTCAAAACCCACACAGTCTGTTACATCAGTCTTGGCACCCAGGGAAGTTTTTAATTAAGGGTGAGATTTTTCTCTCACTTGTGTGGCTCTCTTTGACTCTGCTCATAGCTATAGCTGTGGAATTATTTATTTATTATTCCCTTCCCAAAGATGAACAGAATGGGTATTGAAATAACCATTAAGCCTAGATACCTCCCGATAATATGAAAGGAACTGATGAGTAAACTGAGAATCGGAGCTGCTTGATAAAAGGATAAGTACAAGATGTGGAGGTCTTCCAGTGTGCCTCAGCATATACAAGTGTTACAATGATGATTGCCTATTATCAGGAAGAGAGTGTGAATGGGTTGGGGGGGTTGTTTCCTAAAGGCTCAAAGTGGGGATCAGATAAACTGTCCCCCACCAAGAGAAAAAGTCCTTAGAATATAATAGGGTGTGTAGCAGGGTGGATCCCTGCTCCGGCTCTGAGGGGGTTAAAACAGCCCAGGGAAGGGGCTGGGGCTGGAGCAAGCAGCCTTTTAGGCTGGGCTGATTGGGGAAGTGGCTGCAGCTGGGGCCAAGCCCCAAACTGAGCCACAGGCCCTTATAAAAAGGGCAGAGAAGCCAGCAGCCAAAAAGTCTCTCTCTGCATTCAGAGGGAGAAGGGCCTGGCTGCTGTAAGGGACCAGACAAGGTACCCAGGGTAAAGCTGGGCTGGGGAGGGGAGGGGAGGGGAGCGGAGCCGGGGAGCTCCTGCCTGGAAAGCCCCAGGCTACAGCCTAGGAGTAGGCTGAGAGGTACTAGGGTTGCAGGGTGCAACCCAGGGGTAGGCCAAGGCAGCAGGTCCAAACCCCTTTGCCAATGATGAGAGGCTAACACTGCAGTCTGCCCCAGGGCGTGGGGGCTAGCTAATGACTGGGCAGTTGCCAAGACCCTGAGGCAAAGTGGGGATAGAGTGGGGGGGTTCCCAGGAGGGGGAAACCCTTAAGAGAGAGGGGTTATTGCCAGGGGGCAGAACCCCACAATGAGAAGGGGCACCAGGGTCCAGGGAGGGACACGGGGCCAGTAGCGGAAGCCAGAAGGTGGATCACCGGCCTGCAGGGGGCACTCCGAGCTGTGTACGTGAGCTAATTCCCTGAAGCAACCAGCAGGAGGCACCACGGGGGTGAGTTCACCCGGCTACAGGGTGAAACCAGGAAGGTTCTATGGGAACTACTGTAAAATCTTGTGGAAATTAATATTATCTGGCTCTTGTACATTGGTATTCATCCTTAGATACCCAAGTGCTTTAGTAAGGAGGAAAGTATCATTATACCCATTTTACAGATGGAGAAACTGAGGCATAAGGAGGTGAAACAACTTGCCCAAGTTCACCCAGAAAACCAGTGGCAGAGCTGGGAATAGAATCCCTGGTCTTCTGAGATCCAGTCTGTAGCCTTTGGACAACCCTGCCTCCAGAACAGAGAGAGAATTATGAGAACCCTCCTCTTGAATTCTTTAGCATGAGTTAGAAACCAACACAGTCTGAAAGGTGAATGTTTGTAACTTGCAAATGATCACCAAACCAAGAACTGTTTGCTAAAGACATTCTTCAAATTTGAATGCACTGAAGAATTTCATCAGGTATTTGGGGATCGCTTACAGACTGCAAAAACAAAGGTGAAATTCATTGAATGAATAATCCCCTCTGAGCTAATGTCGTGCATTCACAATTCATCTGAGGGATGATTTTCAAAGCCATTGACTCTCAGTAGGACTTGGGTACTTTGGAAAAATCTCAGCCACCCACAACTCTTTGCAGCACATCAATTTTCAAAGACTAAAATAGGCTAATATATAAAATACCAGGAAGGTCAGACCAACTGATTGTTCCGTTAGCACCCATTCTTTCCCTCCTGTAATCAGGCCTGTTAAATATTAACTAGCCATCTCCAATTTTCTTAAATGACTCTGCATGCGCTTATTATGATCTGTTCTGTCACTGATCTTTCCAAACATACCATTTTGTTATGGACATACAACTCAGCTCCGGAAGGAAGGCTTCCTAGCAACGCTTTTAGGCACTAAAACAATGTTTTGGAAAATCAGGCTGCCTTCATAGAAAATAACATTGAGAAGCTGTCAGACTTTGTCAGGTGGAAAAAATAGCTGCCCTGGGGTCCTTAAGTGAAATCAAGGCGCTCTGCTGTTTATCTTTGTCTTCCTCTTTTAATAGAAAAGTCAGACCTTGATAAAGCAGAACTAATGGTAGTAATATTGGAGGTTATGGTATCAAGGTTATGCTTCATCCCAACAGGGAAGGGAAACTGGAGTTCTTCCTTACTGAAAGATGAGGCAATGAGACACATCAGGCAGGGTGACTGTAAGAGCAAACAAACCCGTAAATTGCTCTAGAGGTTTGGGTCCCTGACTTTTTTAAATTGGTGTGGAGATGGATTGATCCTGCTGGATTTTCTATACATCAGTATAATTTAGATCTGTGATCAATGTCTGTCTATTTTTTATTTTTTAAACAGTGTTGCCAACCCTCTGGATTTCATAGTGAGTCTCTCAGTACTTGTTTTTTGTTGTTGTTTATGACCCCAGCTTGGGCTTTCTTGCTTTGAAAATTTCAGCTTTTCATTTAAAAACAACCAAACAAAAAACACAACCCAGATATTTGGTTTTTGACCCTCCCAGGAAGGTTAAAAATAAGTGTAATATTTGAGTTAAAAATCCTGAGACCTAAACCAAACAAACAGAAACCTTTTTGGGGGAAGCACATGTCCTCATTCATGAATTTTTGAAGGCTTGTGGTTAGCAAGATGGTGTCTATATCAAAGTTTCTGCTGAGTGTTTTCTTACAGCTTCCTCGATTTCATAAGGGCATCTCCAGAATAAGTCTTCCCAGCAGTTCCTTAAACATGTTTAAGTTGCCCTAGACTAGACTATTCTATGCCACAAGCAGAGAATAGACAAGACTGAGGTGCATTTGTAAACCATGTGGAGGACAACCACAATCCTGATTAAAATAGACGGATTCTGCAGCAAACTCACATAGCAACAAAGGAATTGAAGCAACAAGTGATGATTCACAAGGCCCCACTTAGATCCTTTGATTTCATTATTCCAACTCTGCCTTTGCCCATTTCTATCACATTTCCAGTCTCCATCTCCACCTGCCACAGCAGCTGCCAGAGCAGGAAGGCTCTGCAGTTGGATGAGTACCTGTACCATTCTCTCCTGCATACAACATCCACCGTGAGAAGGCTTCAAGACTGACTGTATTACTGATCAGCATAACCCTGCACCTGTTCTTACTGAAGCCAATGAGCAGTTTGCCATTTAATTCAGTGGGAACAGAATTGTACTGCATACGTGTATTCTGTTGGGCCAGGGACTAAAAGTCCTATTTGTCTCTCTTTGTTAGATTGCAACATGTGTCAGAGGCAGCATCTTTCAGCTCAAAGCACAGGGAGAACTCCTTGGTGAGGACGTGGGTAAAAAACACTAAACTGGATCAAGATTGAAACTACTCCAGCTTTTGCTCCTGAAAATTATCATTGAAATTGGATTCAACTGAAGTTAATGGAGCATCTTCCATGGGGAAGGACAGCTGGATTGGCCTATTAATGGGAGATTGCATTTCTCCACTGAGGCACTAGTGGGTAGAATTCACTGGCCTGTGTTATGCAGGAGGATAGACAAGGTGAGCATGAGGGTCCCTTGTGGCTTTAAATATTGACGGTTGGTTGGTTGTTTTTAAACCAGAAGCCCTGATTCTCAAGGCTGGCTGTACAGTGTTTGGAGTGAGATATGTGGGCATTTTACACCACGCTTCCTGCTCTACAGCTCTAGGGCTGGTTGACTCTAAGCATAAGTTAGTGCAGCCTCAGAACTTGTGGTTGCCTGAGGCCTTTCTAGATACTGGAAATGGCCAGAGCTAGTAACAACCTGGCCATGCCTCTGGCCTCCCCCAGATGCTGTAGCACCTGTTGCTGGCTTGGTGTGTAAGGTCTTTGGGTCAATTCCTCTAACTGTTTTACCGTCTGTTGTTCACCAGCCCCATCTCTCTGGCTTATTTTTCGTTCCCTTTCCATTGGCAGAGCAGCTATTCTCCTCTGGGACCCAGAGAAAAGCTTTGTTCTAAGTATTATTTTCAGCTTTTCAATGTCTTGTTACATGGTATGGGTGATCTATAAATACAAAACTTCTCTTGAGTGATTTAACACTGTGGTGCCTAAAGCTGCTCCCTCTGGGTCTGATTCCTGGGTCTGCTACGACCCCCTTTGCCACTCTATTGGTACAAAGGACCATGAGTTGGCCACTAGAGACTTTCTCTTTCCAAGTCAGATTGTGTTGTGCTGCACTTTGAAGCGGGCAGCTGACATGCTGCAAATGACCGAGAGCAACCCAGTGAGCAGGGGATTCGTATCTGGCACTAGACAGGAGTACTGGGACCTTGAGCAGCAGCCTCTAGGTCCCCTCACTTACCGGGCTCTTTCTCAGGCCCACGGGTTACTCCAGGGCCCAGCAAAAACTGCTCCTCTTCCTGCTGAGAGCTACACTCTCTCAGGGCCATGCCCTGTTGCAGAAGGAGGGAGTGTGGACCGATGGGGCTTGGGGCAGGGGGAGAGATGATCTGAGAACCTGTCTGAGGGAGGCGAGCCGGTGCAGGGGGTCCAGTGCAGTTTAGGATTCTCACGAGTATGTTTACTAAATGGCGTTGCGCCATCATTGGTGCTTTCAGTATGTGCTATCATTGGTAGAATTGTGGCATCGGTGATGCCATGATTACAAAAATGCTGCTATTATAAATTTGCTGCCCCCAGGCCTAGGCCTTGTTGGCGGAAGCGATTAATATGCCACTGCCTAGAACCTCTCAAGTTTCATCTTAAGACAATGACCTGGTAAATTGGTTACCAAGTAAAAACAGCAGCATATATAGATGAAGTGGGTGGCAGTATGGGCCAGTGGATAGGGGACAGGATTAGAAGCCAGGAAACCTGGACTCTGACTCACTGTGTAACCTTGAATGATTCATTGTAGCCTATTTGGGCACCAGTTTCTCCATCTGCCTTTGAGATCTACAAATGAAAAGTCCTTATCTAAATGAAAATTTATTATCGGCGACACATTCATTGCTGTTCAACCAGCACATGATCTGGAGTATGGATTAGGATGGATCTGGGGGAATCCCTTCTAGAAAATCAATAGGTGAATTCAGTAATGCCATTAGTACTTATGAGCCAGGTCATTCGATGGAACAGTTACATTTAATGTGAGTAATTTTGATCCATTTTCCTGGGGGTGGGGGGAGAGAAGGCAAAAGCTGTTTGTTTAAAAGGGGCGGGGAACTTCTGTAAGCCTTCTAAGATTGCTAAGAAAGCCTGGTCCATGGCAGAATACTAAATTATCCTCACCTTTGTGTGAAGGACTCAACTAGAGAGAGGCTAGTCTGCTAAACTCCTGGTGTTGATGTATAGCAAAAAGTTGATTCACTTGTGCATCAAAGAAGAGATTAAAAAAGTACAGGAGAAAACTGAACAATTAAAAAGCTGCTGATTGGTACAATTAGGGGAGGCTCAAAGACTATTTATTCAAAAGACTATTCAAGCAGACTAAGGACTAACCTGCAGTGGAGACTTCCTCAGACTTCAGCCAATAGTGGAAATAAGTCGCAATTTAATAATCAAAACAAGGTTTAAGTGGAGCATGTATCTTGTGCTGGCTGTTTGCAAGGGGATGAATGTCACCAGTGACTTTTTGTGGGTTAAAAGTGGTGGGGTCAAACTAGAAGGCAATGAGTCAAATTCTGCCTGCGCTTACGCCCCTGCCATTCTGCTGACTTCAGCGAGGTTTTGTGGGCCTAAAAGAAGGCAAGGCCTGGGGTGAATGCTTGGCTGTGCTGAAAAGGAGGAAGAGGACTATCGCTGTGGGCCCATCTTGTTTTGCATGCTATCATCTGCCTGCATGATGATCTTTATGATAAATTGAATCTTCCAGTAAACTGATTGGTCACGCATTTTCAAGCACTTGTTAAAATCAGCCAGTGTTTACACTTTTTATTTTTGTTCCTTTTTGCCCTGTTTAACTGGTGCTGGTCCTAGTGTGACCTGTTCTGATCAGATATTATCCCACAGAGCTAACCTGTCAGTTCCTGAGCCCTCTTCCCTAGGAGGTGGTTTGTTTAAACTGGTACAAGCCTGACGTCATTTGTAAGTCACTAGCATAGCTTCCAAAGCTGCTAGTGGTACAGACCTTGTAACTAGCTACTTATCTGAATGCCTGGTCTAGTCATCGTTTAGAATTCTTTCGGCCTGTGGCATAGTGATGCTGGAACATCCTCAGGAAATAATCATTTGGGCAGATCTTGTAACCAGTACTTCATGCGAAACAGCAGAGGGGAAACTGTGGCTTTGGGCCAACCTTCCAGCTGGGTTCTATCACCCATGGGTGAATGAAGGTAAACCCATAAGCTTAGCTTAGTCAGGACTCTGGGGTTCAGAATTCCTGGAGTGCGTCTATTTCCCGGCGCTGCCTTCTGACCTTGGACAAGTCACTCTACCCCTCTGGGCTTTTAAATGTTGATCTCAGTGGCATTTATTGTGACTGACTGTGTCATTGCACCTTTCATTTTGCACCTACAGGCTTTGTGCCAAGACTAGCTCAGTCAGTCGCTGGAAGCATAGGTGCTGACTTTTGATTTTGCTGGTGGGTGCCTCAGCCCTGCTCTGCCCTCACTCTGCCCCACTCCACCTCTTCCTGCCCCACTGTGCCCCACTCCCCTCAGGTCCTCTCCCCAGAGCATCTCCTGCCCACTGCTCACTCCTTTTTGCCCCCTCCTGTCTTGAAGGTGAGGTGTGTGTGTGTGAGGGGCTCAGCCTGCCCTCAAAACTGGCAATTTTCAGCATATTTATACACTTCTTTCGTAGTCTGTTATTGAATGTCTATCATTGGCACCTTAATGTAATCATTAAAATAGTAATGAAATATATCATTACATTATCATGAATTAGAGTATATTAAAATCATTACACTCAGCTACAAGCTGTCTTCACTAACCATCACTGTGTAAAGACATAGAATTTGCTCTGGGCTTCACACCTGCTTAGGGCCTGTTTGGGAGCTGAGGGCCACTGATGGCTGTGGGAAGACGGTGGATGGGAGGGACAAGCAGTGGGGAGTCTTCCCCCTCTTCCTTCTTCTTTCTCCTCTCCCTTCCTCTCAGTCTCCCTGCCCCTTTCCCTTTCTCTTGTTTCTTCCTTAAGTCCTTGCTCCGCTTCTTTCTTCCCACCCATGTCCTATCTCTTTCTGCTCCCCACCTCCTGGGTGCTCTGGCTGGTGGCTGCTCCCACCTACACACTCAAGGGAAGAAGAGGTTCTCCCTCCTTGGGTGGGAAGGTTGGCCTAGTGGTTAAGGCACAGGCCTCAGGTATTCTGGGTATGATTCTCGGCTCTGCCTGAGACTCCCTGCTTACCCTTGGGAAAGTCACTTCGCCTCTGTGTGCCCTAGATCCCACCTGCCAAATGGGGCCAATACTGACCCTGCCTCCTTGGCTAAATCCAGTCATGGCTGTGTGGTGGTGGTGATGATGATGGAAATGGAGATGCCAATGTGGGTAGATTTGGGCTGAATTCACCACAGCCTGAGTGAGAGCCAGCTCCACACAGGGGACAATGAGGGAGAGAGGGGCTCTGGCCAGCTCCACACAGAGGGGGATCAGGGCTTCAGCCCTGCTGAAGGCTTCTGCCACGAGGTGGCTGAGGCTTCTGAGCCAGGGACTTCAGCCCCACATCTTCTGCCAGGGTCCAGGGCTGCCAAGGGGCTGGTCATCCCAGTGGGTGCTGAGCATCCCCTATTCTTCTTTTTTTTTTTTTTTTTTTTTTTTTTTTTTTCTCCTGTGAGTGCTTCAACCCTGGAGCACCCATGGAATTGGCACCTATGGCTGGAAGACTTTCCAAACAACTTGCCTGCTTTGGGACTGCCTGTGCCTTTATGTGGTGAGCTCTCTAGGGCAAAAAGACTCACAATGTTGACTCTCATTCGATTTGTAACTTCCAGATCCTCTTCTGCAGGACTACTCCTAGCCAGTGATTACTCACTTTGTAATTGTGCTTTTGATTTTTTTTTCCTTCCTAAGTGTAGTATTTTGCATTTATAGTTATTGAATTTCATTTTGTCGACTTCAGAGCAATTCTCCAATTTCTCAGTCATTTTGAATTTTAATCCTGCCCTCTAAAGTGGTTGCAGCCCCTCTCAGCTTCGTATTGCCTGTACATTTTATAAGCATGCTCTTCACTCCATTATTCAAGTCAATAATGAAAATATTGAATAGTGTTGGACCCAGGACTGACCCCCTGCAAAGCCCCACTAGAACCACCATCCCAGTTTGATAGTGAACCCTTAATGATTATGCTTTGAGCACAGTCTTTCAACCAGTGATGCATCCACCTTATAGTAATTTCATCTAGAACATTTCCCTAGTTTGCTCATGAGAACATCATGGGGGACTGCTAAAAGCTTTAATAAAATCGAGATGTATCACATCACCTGCGTGTTCCGTATCCACTAGACCAGTATGCTAGCAAGTAAATATCAAGGTAGACATCAAGATGCAATATTTACTGGGCTGCCCATCCTGTCCCAGAAATCACTGCGAGTTACAGTGGATTAAGGGCAGATCCTTACAGTTGGGAGTAGGGCCCGCACAGGATACACCTGCTCCTTCACAGCTGCGGGAGAAGAGGTAGGAGCTGCAAGATTTCACATGTTGGCTGCAGGCACCTCATCCTCTTGGATCCATAGAGCAATCCTTTACCTGTCACTGAGCCTACTTCCAGCTCTGGACCTACATCTGCTCCTAATCCACAGTAAGCAGGAGTTCTCCCAGTTGTGGAGCGGGCCCCGTTTTTTACTCCAAAATATCCAACCCCACCTTACACCTATAAAAAAAACATGCACTTTCCTCTTTCTGTGTGTGGCACACATCTCAAGCAGAGGAAAATGTATGATTTTTTCATTCTGCGCTCTGTGTGTGTGTGTGTGTGTGTGTGTGTGTGTTAAAGAGCGCTTCATTCTTTTTCTTTGCCTAATGACTCTGGCATCATTTTCCTTTGCATGGGCACTGGTTGCTTTCAGAGATCCATGTAAACTGAAGACTTTCGATTAAAAAGCGATCAAAGAGACAATTACAGGATCTGGCTTATTGCTTTTCTTATATCCTTAACTCTTCCAAAATGCTGCCTCCTCCTTGTATTGTCACTTCCTCTCAGGGTAAGGTTGTCTTTTTTTATGCTGCAGCAGAATGAGCTTTATGAGCAACAAAAACAGAACAAGGCTAAATACTTGGGCCAAATCCTGCTGTCCTTACTAGGGCAAAACTCTCACTGGAATCAGAGGGACAGGGTTTAGCCCATGTGGTCTTCTATTTTCTTCAGCAGCTGATCACTCAGAGCTTCCCGGTTCTCTCTTCTGGCAATTGACGTCAGATTGGAGGAAACTGGCTGACTCTCTCTATTGGTATTCAGACTGGGACTTGTGTCATCTTCCCCGAGCAATAGAGTAGCAGTTGACAGTTCCCAAGTCCCAGCAAGGAACCCTAACTGTATCATCACCTAGGGCCAGTTAGTGATGCGTGTGAATTCACGGGGGAAGGGGGGATGTATCGGAGGCGAGGGGAGGTTTATGGGGGACGGCGCGGTGGAAGGAAGAGCTTGGTCAAACGGAAAGACATTGCAGCCCTAAACAAACCAACATGTGAAAGTTCTCACTGCTGGAATGCTCCTCTTCTGAGGCTCTGCAATAGGTACTCGGGTACATGATCCTTCCCTAAATCATCAAAAGGAATAGCACTGTGAATTCAGAAAGCTGTTTTTAAAAGGGCCACAAACCACTGGCTAGCTGCTTCCTGTCATTTCTGTGCATCACTTTGTTGGTAAGGAAGAAAAATTACTCGAGGATGCGGGGCTCGGCATCGGCTCCTCCATACACATCTACTGCCCAGCCACTCCGGGGAGGAGGAGGAGGTGGTGGTGGGGCGTAAGGGATTCACGCCGCATTGGGATTTGGAGTGACTTTTGGGGTGTGGGAGAGGAAGAATTGCTAATTTCTGACGGGAGTGGGTGGGATTGGGATCGTCGCAGATCTGCTTTAAAGAGAGGCAGGGGCAAAACCCGTTTGCGGACCTAATCCAAAATCGGGAGAAAGATCACCGTGTCTCGGGGAGGGGAGAGCAGGCTTTGCAGGGCTCTATCCTTTGGAGAGCCTCTTCAAAGTTTCTCCTGACGAGGAAGGCCCCCTCGCTGTGTTTCAGCGTGACACCCTGGCATGATCTCTCTTGGAGGGAGGGCTGGGCACGGGAGACAGTGTCGCAACCGCATGCTTCCAAACGTTGTCCTTTGCAATTCCCTTTCCCCAGGCTGTGGGGTGGGACAGGGCGGCTGAGAGGCGATCCTGAGATTCCCCTCCCCTGGAGAGGGAAGATTGGGGTGGGAGAGGGAGTTGTATGTATTTGTCTCTCTCTCAGGACACAGTTCTTGATCATCTTGATTTTCGGAGAGAGACACAGAGTCCCCTCATCCCAAACTGTCCCAGCCGTTGGGCGAGGACAGCGCCTGCTGCTTTAACCTCTCCCTCCGGGTGCAGGAATTGTCCGCTGCGCCTTTAACTGTGGTCGTTACACCGGCGGCGGAGCTGCAGGAAGAAGCAGCAGCAGCTCGTGGTGCCCTGTCGGCTGCTCCCCTCCGGCTCCCGGCGCTGCAGCCTGAACCCCGGGAGAGGTGCCGCTAGAGGCAGCCGAAGCAAACAAATGTGGCCACGGAGCCCAAGACGTCTTGTCTCCCAGTGCGCTAGGAGAGCTCCAGCGGCGAGCCGCTAGGGCGCAGCCGGCTTGGAGAGCGGCGGCCTCGGGCAGGTGCGGGACTCGGTGCTGAGCTGCAGGAGCCGAGGCGCCCGGGGAGATGGCGAAAGCCTCACGCCCAGGTGAGCTGCCTGGGGAGGAGAAAGGAGGGCGGGTTTGGCCGAGCGGGGAGGCGCAGCTCAGGCAGGTGCGGGCGGTGGGCGGGGGGGAGGAAACACCAAACTCAGGGAATGTGAGGTTGCTGCGCTCCAGCGCTCTGTGCGCCCAAGCGCATAGGGTCCCTGTCCCATTGGGGTGCGCAGCTGCATGCTGGGGTCCCCCCCAGCTGCGCGGGGAGGGCACCTGGATGTGTGCTAGGGGCCGGGGTCTGTGACTCGGGGGGCAGCGCTCCTGCCCGGACTGGCGCTTGTGGCTGGGGATGGTTTGGGTACATGCCTCCATGGAGCGAGCTCCTTGTTAGTTAGCCAGGTGGTGGGCTCGCTTGAGGGGAGCTTGTGTTTTCTCTTCTGCAGCGGGCGTTTGAATGGCTCGCATTTCTCCCGGCTGTGGGGTGGGTGGGGGCAGCTGCGTGTCCATTTCCTCCATTGCACTTCTCCAAATTGCGGTGCTTGGCCGTTTGGTCCCTAGCGGCGGTTTTGCTGGAGTCAGGGCTCCAGGCACAGTTTTATTGCATGACTGGCTCCCTTTGTAGCACCCCCTGCTCCCCCCTCCGGTTTGGCCTTGTCATATCGCCCCACCAGGACAAAAATCTCTTGCAAGTCACGCAATGCTAACTTACATGGTTTCTGGTAGCGTGTACCTTCTCCTGAGAGCTAGCCAGCTATTACTTCCACATACAGCTAGCCTGACCATCCTCTCGTATACGTAGAACTATGAGGTCCTTTGCCAAGGTGCAAAGACAAACAAACTTTTCCATGCATGGAAACGCCACTTAATTTGCTCCTCTTTTTCCCAGCTAAGTTTATTTAGGCTCCCAAGAGGCTCTTTCCTCTTGATCGGTGCCTGTAGCATTTAGCTGAAAGCATCGCATGTGGTTTTCATTCATCTTTACACTTCATTGTTGAAAATCTTGAGCACGGCTTCTTTTTGGGGGGAGGGGGTAAGAAGCTATATCGCTTGAGATCTATTTTTGTTGTAGACCGGCTTCCTAAAAGATTTCTGCTCCACCATGACTTCCTTTATTTTATACCCCCTCACTGAAAAGGTGGGAAGAGTGAATGAACTAGAAAGCAGAAGCAGCTTTTTGAAATGGGGTTTTAAGAGATCTGGAGGGAAAACCCTGCTTTTTGACAATAATACCACTGGATACATTTTTATCGTCAGTGAAACTGGTGCTTCTCCCGAAGTAGACTTACTAAGCTAACCCATTTGTTCAGAAAAGGCTTGTAGGACAAAGTGCCGATTCCTTATCTGCCAAGAGGCAAAGGAATGCGACCGGTGTGGTGTTTTTTTGTTTTTTTTTGTTTCGTTTTTTGTCCATGTTGTAAATTTCATCTTTCTTCTCCCACCTTCCCACTGGATTTGATTACTCGTCTAATGGATTTAGAAACATGCATGTACCACTAGATTGTGTTGCAGGGATGGGTTTAGAGGAATGCTCTGCTAGGTATCAGCTGCTGAAAATGAGTTGGAAAAAATCGCAGAAGTGAGAAAAGGCAAGTGGTGCAATGCACTTGATCATATGTATGGGTGAGTGATGCTGCCTTCTAGTGGTTTGCCAGCAGAAAAGATAAGGAACCTGTTAGGGCTACCAGGAAAAGGAGGTTTCTTCTAGCTCCTGTGGAGAGGTGTGTTTTTGGAGGCAAAAGGCCTGACTTCACTTGGACTAAAAACCTGGCTTGCAGCAATGTGTGTGCCAGACTTACTTGGTATTGTGACCACTATTGTCTGCAAATGGATTCGTTAAAGAGGGGAGGACATCTTTCTCCATCTCAGATTTAAAAGGGCTGCTGTCGTGTTTATAAACAAAAGCAAATGTTTTTAGCTGGGAGGAAAACCATCACATTGAGCAGATGCAAACTGATGGCAGCCCTTGAGAAATGGTACCCTTGAAATAGAGAACAGTCATAATCAACCAAAAGGAAACATGCTATTAAATAAAACGAAGTTTTTAAACCCAAAGGAGATAATTTGTTTAAAAGAGTGGGGGAAAAAAATTCAATTGACCTTCTCGTACATTGATTCATGTTTCTTTCCCTTTGCACAATGAAAATCGGGAAAGTCTTTCACTGGTGTTTGGGCTGCATGCACTGCAGGGATTCGCTTGTTTGTTTAAACTCAGCTTGGTTTGCACAGAATTTTAAAAGATTATAAATGAATGTTACGTTTTTATTGATCTTGGAGTTTAAACAAAATATAATGGTTATGCCAGATTTAAAAGGCTGGTGCCCCCCCCTTTTATTTTTATTTTAAAGAAGCATTTAAAAATGAATAACCTATCCATAGGGACTATTCCAGAGCTACCTACGTGAGGAGCAATGAAAATGAGCTACATTTTAGAAATCTTACTGAGGCTATTGGTATGAACTGAAATTATGCAAATGTACCAAAATGTGTGTGTGACTTGCTTGTATTTTACCTGCATGGAAATCACTGTTTCCTGGTGTCAAGCCATCTCAGATCTGAGACTTCATTGCAAACACAGGGAAAATAACCTTTCCAAGGTCACTGCTTTCAATTCCTAGCATGGTAGGGGTTCAGGTCCACCCACTCATGCATTTGATCAGAATATCGGATTACATGTGAGATCATGATGGGAGGGAGAATGTGTTTTGGAGGATCAGACTCGGTCTGTTGCTTGCCTAGGCTTCATCAGTAAAAGGTGTGATTTGATTATTTTTTTAAGTGATCTGGAGATCTGACCGAGGGATGGGTTCTTCAGATGCTGAGCAATTGGCGTAAGGCCCTAATCTTGCAAATATTCAGGTGTATGTTTCCACTGGGGCCTGTGCTTAAGCATGTGTAGAGTGGAGCCCATGATTTTCAGGATCAGGGCCTATGACTGCAGATAGCACAACAGCAGTTGCAGCTTACTACCTGTTGTCTTCTCTTTCTGCATCACCTTACAATATGCTGCAGTGACTCCAATGTTAGCACCTACCCAGAAAGCCAAACACTTTGTTGTGAATGCTGGATACTTTAGAGATGGTGCAGGCAGCCCATCCACAGTAGCTGCTGAATATTCTCTAATCTTTTCATATCTTCTCTGGATTTGGGGAGGGAATCGGAGAAGGCAGTGGGTGCTGGCTGAAAAGGGGGTGACATTAATTATGCTGTTGGGGAGTCACTGTCTAAGGATTCAAGAAGCAGATCTAGGACATATGCCACATTTGAAAGAAACTATGGAAAAGTTCAGTCTGTGATTTGCAGCTTAGATTGTTGTCTCGCTAATCCCGCCCACCCCCATGCTGCTAGTCAGTGACACCATAGGGTGCAAGAGCAAAAATGTCAATTGTTGCTTAAAATAGTAGCTCAAAGGCAGATGTGACTGTTTTTGTTTTCTATACTTGTTCAGCAAATGTATGCTGGCCTGGTTACATCATCTGCTGCAAAGTTGCCAGTCGAAGGAAGTATGGTAGATAGCCAGGGGCACGTCATTGTTGGAATGCTATTAGAGGGAAAACATTGGGCCCGATGGGAAAAGACTCTGATAGCCCAAAATACTGAGACTGGTGATGATGAGGAACAGCTGCATCTTGTATTCTTTTGAGCCCTAGGTAGTGTTTTGTCACTATCCCTCTATATCTGTGAGTCTCGACCAGGGGTACATCAATTCATCTAGATATTTGCTTGGTTTTACGGCAGGCTACATAAAAAAACACTGGCAAAATCTGTACAAACTAAAATTTCATATAGACACTGACTTGTTTTGTTCTGCTCTATTTACTGAAATATAAGTACAATATTTTATATTCTAATTGGTTTATTTCATAATTACATGGTAAAAATGAGAGAGCATGCAATTTTTCAGTAATAGTGTGCTGTGACACTTGTATGTTATATCTGATTTTTGTAAGCAGGTTGTTTGTAAGTGAGGTTGAATTTGAGGGTATGCAAGACAAATTCAGTCTCCTGAAAGGGGTCCAGTAGTCTGGAAAGGTTGAGAGTCACTGCTCTACATGGTAGCCCTTCTGGCTGAGTCTGGCTATCTTAATTTGTCTTATGCTCTCTATGGCCTTTGAAAGAGCCAACCATACTCTTGGCTTCAGCAGCAGTGTGTTCCCCTGGTTCTCATTTTAGATGACTTTCTTCAGCTGCTGCCGCCACTGCTGCTGCTCCTCTTCTGTTCCCCTTCCCAATCTGATGGCTGTCAAGGTTTGGTCCTTGATTTTCTTAATCTGCTCCCTTGGCTTCAACTTCTACTTCTGTCCAGAAGATGGTTCCAAAGTCAACTCCTGTCCCTGACATCTCCTTCTCTGTCTGGTATCACATCCCCTGAGGTCTCTGTTGTGTGTCCCAAGGCTTTTTTGAGCTTAGTCTTTCAAAAATGGGACTCATTACCTTTGCCATAACTCCCTCCTCTCTGGTTTTCTCTCGCTCATTGCTGACAACTCTGCTAGTCTTCTGGACTTGGTGTCTTCTTTGTCTCTTTCCTTCTTCACCCATCTCCCCCAGTACCCAGTGTCTCTTTCCAAACACTACCTCAGCATCCCCCAAATCCACACTTCTGTCTTTACACCACCCCTCACTCCCTTGTCTGGACCTTGACAATCTCTTGGCTGGATTATTGTAACTTCCTTCCTGGTTTTCTCTATCTGCCATGGTTGTGGTCCACATCCTTTGCTGTCGCTGTGGTCATGTCATGTCCTCTTCTAATTATCTCCCTGAATTTGTCAGTCACTGTGTTGCAACAGGTTCCTTGTCCTAACCTTTGAATCCTTATGTGATATTGCACAATGGATCTTCCTGGCTTCCTCCGCTTTCCCGCTTCAGCCTTGCCTCACTCCTCCTTTTGTCTCTTTCATATACTTGGTTTCTTGTCTTTCATTCTGTTGCCTGCTATGCTAGGAACATTCTCCTACCTCTTGTCTGCCAAGCTCCCACTCCCTCTTGTCCTCTTTAAATTCCTTCTTTGTAAACCCTTACTTCCAGGAGATGCTTCCTTCCTTTTTGTCCTCCCTTCACCCTTTTATGAACCACTGATGTTTGACTTGTCCTCCCCGCCCAATCTGCAAATCACTGCCTGTGGGCACACCTCTGATTTTCACTGAGGTACAGCAATTGGCTTCTGTGCAGTGTATTGCAAGACTGGGACCTTGGGCTATAGGGCTAGAGAACTGTGCTAACTTACATCAGCTGAGGGACTGGCCTTCAAGAGGTATTTATACAGTGCCTCGTATGATGGGGTCCTAGTCCACGATCAGTGATCCTGGGTGCTACTGAAATAATATGTTCCCTGTCCCTTCAGAAGAGATTGCTCTGTTTGTCAAGTGCAGCGCAAATTTACAGTGCAATATGTACCAATAATGCCCATTGGAAATGAATTCCTCTTGTCACCTAGTCCTCAAAGTAAAGGAGGCTATTAGTTAGCACTGTTATGGCACAAAACATGGAGAGGAGATGACGTATGACTAGGGGGCCAATGGCAAATATAGTAGGGGAAGAATCTGATGCAAATTTAAAGCTACCTAGTACTATAATAGACTGATCCATTGATTTTTTTTTTTTCCTTCCTGTGATGCTCAGTGGATGATAGTCATCACTTTATGATGATGTCTTCATATGCAGTAATCTCAGGCATTGACAAACATCACACTTTGACCAGTCAAGAGGTAAGAGAGTGCAAGAAGTAAGCCCTGTCCCATTTTAGAGGGGCAGTTGAAATGCAGGCTTGCCTACAGGAGCGCACATGGGCAGGGCCGGTGCTTCCATTTAGGTGACCTAGGCGGTTGCCTAGGGGACCAGGATTTGGGGGGGCGGCATTTTGCCAGCCTTGGCGGTGGGGGGTCCTTCTGCGCTCCGGGTAGTCGTCGGCAATTCTGCGTCGGGTCCTTCACTTGCTCTGGGGCTTCACCGCTGCCGAAGTGCCCCAAAGACTGGGAGCGCAGAAGAACCCCCCCGCCGCAGAATTGCCGCCAACGACCGGGAGCGTGGAAGGACCTCCACCTAGGGCGCCAAAAACCCTGGCGCCGCTCCTGCACGTGGGTGAGAGGGCTAGGAATTTAACCCAGGAGTCCTAATGCCTCATCTCCTGCTCTAACTGATCACACTCTGTTACCATAAGGAGAAGCCCCAGCAACTCTAGCCAGATGCTGCCTTGGAGTAATGACTAATATTTTTAAATGGGTCGTGTGAATTTCGTACTGGACCACGGAGGGAGATCCTCGAGCCACTGTCGAAGCTTCCCCATGCTTGTGTGCTGAAATCCTGATCCGCCTGTCCCTCCCAGAGGAGGCAAGAAGATAATTCGGTCACTGTGTCCATTTTAATCTTTGGCTTCTGTCTGCAGATACTGCCACCGAGAGAACCAATTGTGATTGCTTTTTGTGATGTGGGCATCTGTCTGGTGGAAACTTATTTTGAAGCAATCTGTTTTTCATTCCTAACTCCAGAAGCTGGGGAACAAGTCATTACTAGTAGATGACCCCCTTGATGAGAAGCAGAAGAGAGCAAACAACTGTTTTGAACCAAATCTGTTCTTCAGTTAATTTTCTCTTGCTCATGTAATGTACCAAGTCCAGCTGCTCAGTACCGCTCGCTGTTCTTTCCAGGTTTATCCTGCTCTCAATGGCAAATCTCCACTGACTTCAAAAGTAGGGGAGTCAAATCTGTTATGGGATGTACGGGTCCCACACTGAACCAGGTCAGGGAGCAGAGCAATACTGGGCAAGGGAGGTGCTGCCCTCAAGGCATGCTCCCAGTGGCGGAACAGATTAGAAAGAAACTGGTAGCCCAGGAGACAGGCCAATGAGCTGCACATGGCACCAGGAAGCCAGGCTGAGAGCTGTGCCAGGAAGGGCAACAGCTTTGTGAAGGCTGCTCTAGTACCAAGGACTTGTATCCTCTCTCCTCTCCTCCCCTCCCCTCCCAGCCATCTTTGGGAGTTGAAAATCCAGAGAAAGTGACTGACTGAACAGGACATTGAGAATCGAAGACAGCAACTGTTCCCCAAACAGAGGCACTCCAGACTGGTGGGAAGTGACCCAGGGGAAACATAACTTGACTGGATTCTCTAGTATACGCCTCAGGCCCTGGTTGGGACTTGGTGGAGTGGGTGGTCCCTGGTTTCCCTTACCTTGCCTCCCTACTTTTTCGTAGTGACCAGTCTCTGGGGGAGCAATCGGAGCATGAGGGGATGATTGAGATCACAGCAAGGGCCCCCTATGGGATGACTAGGCCGGAAGAAATGGTAAGACCATGAGCTGACCACTAGGCAAGCTGGTCACCAGACTTTCCCACTACAAAGCCTTAATCGAGGATGTTGTCCGTCACTGTGGAACCTTAATCTTGAGCACAGCAGAGCAGAAAGCAACTGCTGTTGGAACTGTTTTTTATCCAGCCATGAGGTGGCCAACCTGAGCCTGAGAAGGAGTCAGAATTTACCAATGTACATTGCCAAAGAGCCACAGTAATACATCAGCAACGCCCCCCCCCCACCACTCCTAGCGCCTATTGGCAGCCCTGTCGACCAGCGCCTCCACCTCTCTCCCTGCACCTCCTGATGAGCTGTTTTGTGGCATGCAAGAGGCTCGGGGGGGGGGGCAGGGGAGAGGAGGGAGGGCATGACAGGCTAAGGGGAGGGGATGGGAAGGGGTGGAATGGGGGCAGGGTCTGTGGCAGAGCCACGGGTCGAGCAGTGAGCACCTCCCCGGCACATTGGAAAGTTGGCGCCTGTAGCCCCAGCCCTGGAGTCAGTGCCTATACAAGGAGGTACATATTAACTTATGAAGAGCCACAGGCTGGCCACCCCTGAGCCGGTTGGATCAGACTTTCAGGTGCTTAGCAGTCAGCACCCAGAGATGGGGCCAGATTTTTCCAGAGAGCTCTGCTCTCAATGAAACCCTAAATAAAGGCCAGATTTTCAGAACCACTTAACTCAGTAGTTCCCACTGTGATACTCAATGCCAGATTTTCTCACCCAACATGTCAGTCTTTTGAAAGTCTGGTTGCTTCTCTGGTGCCTAAATATAGGAGCTGTGCTCTTTGGAAAATTCTGGTCCTGAAGACTATTCCCTCCCCTTCTCTCACTAACGTAACTGTGGAGTGGTTTATGATGTCAGTTCAGTCGTCCCTCTGGGGCTGAGAGCTGCAACCAGTGGAAGGTCTGCATCTGGCTTAGTAAAGATGAGCTATGCCTGTCCCCTGCTTGGTGCATAGAGCACCTCCGCTGATTTATTGCTTAGCAGCTAAAAGCTGAATCAAATGTCTCTGAGCTGTACAAGACCTTGAGGGTGTTTTTGACAGCACATAAAACTGTTTGTTCAATGTATCTTATAATTAGTTCCCTTGTGCTCTTCGCAGTGTAGTAGATCTTTAATTACTTAAAAGGAAAAGCTGCTAATACAATATTAAAAACATACTGCAGTGTGTCTGAGCAACCCACAATATACTTTCGTGGTAGCTTAAGCGCAGCCCTGTGCTAGATGAAGTACACGGGAATGCTTGGGTCCTCTGAGCTGATACGTCTTCACTAGAAATGCTGCAGGGGTACAGATGTGCCACTGTAGTGCTTCAGTGTAGACACTTACTGTAGTGATGGGTTGGGTTCTCCTGTTGCTGTAGTTAATCCACCTCCCAGAGAGGTGGTAGCTAGGTCAGTGGAAGAATTCTTCCGGTGACCTAGCTGATCTACACCAGTGGTTAGGCTTAACTAAGTTGGTCGGGGTGTGGATTTTTTTTTTCCCCCACGTGCCTGAGCGATGTAGCTGGGTCAACCTAACTTTTAAGTGTTGACATGTGTTAAGAACATACATAGATTTGTTTTATTACTTTCATCACAATGTGTTAGATCAGAGAGATTCTCAATGAGAAATAAATCCTAATTCCTTAGGTTCATATGGTGTCACCATTATGGCTCTTGGCCTTGTGACTGGGAGTTGGCAGATCTGGGTTTGATCCCCATCTCTGCCACAGATTTCATTATGTGACCTTGGGCAAGTCTTTGTAAATCCTTATCCTTCAATAAGGTCTGTATGGCTGGGTCCCACATAGCTGCACTTAAATCAGTAGGTCTACCTGCATGCAGCTCTTTGCAGGACTGAGGCCTTAATCTCTTTCTGTCTGAGTTCCCCATCTGCAAAAAGGGGAGAGAATATTATCTTTTCCCTTTGCTTTATCTAAGCTTTTTGGGGCAATGACTGTCTCTTACTATATGTTTGTACAGTGCTTACCCCAATGGGGGTCTTGTTCTCATCTGGGGCATCCCAACTGTAAAGAGAGATTTTACAGTGACTGTTTAGTATTTGTACATGTAATATGGCAAATTGTTGTTTTCCAGTGGCTTCATTTTCAATGTGTAACTTTGGCCTCTAGTAAGATTTAGTAGCATAGCAGTATTTAGCAACTATGCAGAAAGCTCTGTTAGATAACTTAATGGGTAGTCAGAGAGGCTCCTGATAGCTTCAGAAAAGCAGACTAGAAAAATATTATGTAGCACATGGGATAAGAAGGAAGCTCCTCTCATGGATCGGTGACTGGTTAAAAGATAGGAAACAAAGGGTAGGAATAAATGGTCAGTTTTCAATATGGAGAGAGGTAAATAGTGGTGTCTCCCAGAAGTCTGTACAGAGCCAGCTCCAGGCACCCGCTCAGCAAGCAGGTTCTTGGGGCGGCCAAGGGGAAGGGGCGGCATGGTGGGCTCTTCAGTGGTGGATCCCTCTCAGAGGGAAGGACCTGCAGCTGAATTGCCACCAAAGGAGAAAGCGGCATGGTGGAGCTGCCGCCAATCGTGATCGCGGCTTTTTTTTTTCGCTGCTTGAGGCAGCAAAAACCCTGGAGCCAGCCCTGGGTCTGTACTAGGCCCAGTCCTATTCAACATATTCATAAATGATCTGGAAAAAGCTGTAAACACTGAAGTGGCAAAATTTGCAGATGATACAAAACTACTCAAGATAGTTAAGTCCCAGGCAGTCTGCAAAGAGCTACAAAAGCATCTCACAAAACTGTGTGTCTGAATTTCATCTATCAGAGGGGTAGCCGTGTTAGTCTGGATCTGTAAAAGGAGCAGAGAGTCCTATTGCACCTTATAGACTAACAGACGTATTGGAGCATGAGCTTTCGTGGGTGAATACCCACTTCGTCGGATTTCATCTGCCATTTTCTTGCCCAATGTTGATAAATACAAAGTAATGCACATTGGAAAACATAAATCCCAACCATACATATAAAATGATGGGGTCTAAATTAGCTGTTACCACTCAAGAACGAGATCTTGGTGTCGCTGTGGATAGTTCTCTGAAAACATCCACTCAATGTGCAGCGGCAATCAAAAAAGTGAACAGAATGTTGGGAATCATTAAGAAAGAGATGGATAATAAGACAGAAAATATATTGCCTCTATATAAATCCATGGTACGCCCACATCTTGAATACTATCTCAAAAAAAAGATATATTGGAATTGGAAAAGGTTCAGAATAGGGCAACAAAAATGATTAGGGGTATGGAACGGCTGCCATATGAGGAGAAATTAATAAGACTGGGACTTCTTAGCTTGGGGAAAAAAGACAAGAAAGAGGGGATATGATTGAGGTCTATAAAATCATGACTCGTGTGGAGAAAGTAAATAAGGACAAGGGTGGCAGGTTTGTATGATTTTTGGTGGTGCCCAGAATTTGTCCAAGTCTCCCCGACCTGCCTAAGGCTCTTGGAGGGAGTTTGGGTGCAGGAGAGGTATGGGGTGCAGGCTCTAGGAGGGAGTTTGGGTGAGGGCTCTTGTCTGGGACAAGGGGTGGTTGGGGTGTAGGAGAGGGTGAGGGATGTGGCACTTACCTTGAGTGGCTCCCAAAAGTGACTGGCACACCCCTGTGCTAGCGGCTCCTAGGTGGGGGGGGGCAGTGGGGAGTCTCTGCGCTGCTGCCCACAAGCACTACCCCCACAGCTCCCATTGGCTGCAGTTCCTGGCCAATGGGAGCTGTGGAGTCGGTGCTCGGGGCGGGGGCTGCGTGCAGAGACACCCGCACCTCCCGGGGCTGCCGGAACATGTTAGCTGCTTCTGAGAGTGGCACAGAGTGGTGCCGGGCAGGAAGTCTACCTTAGCTCCGCTGTGCAGCTGGGGGCCCCCATGCCCTATTAAAATTTGCTGGGGGTGGCAGGCGGGACTGGGAGATGCTCCAGGAGAGGTGTGTGGGGGCAGCAGGCAGGGCTGGGGGAGAGACCCGGCCCTGAACATTGGTGGAGCCGAGCACCTGGGCCCTGAATATTCCTGGAGTACAGGCACCACAGGCCCATATAACTTGCCACCCCTGTAAGGAAGTGTTATTTACTCCGTACAACACAAGAACTAGGGGTCACCAAATGAAATTAATAAGCAGCAGGTTTAAAACAAACAAAAGGAAGTGTATTTTTTCACACAGTGCAGTGTCAACTTGTGGAACTCCTTGCCAAAGGAAGTTGTGAAGGCAAAGACTAAAACAAGGTTAAGAAAAGAACTGGATAAGTTCATGGAGGATAGGTCCATCAATGGCTATTAATCAGGATGGACAGGGATGGTGTCCCTAGCCTCTGTTTGCCAGAAGTTGGGAATGGATGATAGGATGGATCACTTGATGATTACCTGTTCTGTTCATTCCCTCTGGAGCACCTGGCATTGGCCACTGTTGGTAGACAGGATACTGGGCTAGATGGACCTTTGGTCTGACCCAGTATGACCGTTCTTATGTTCTAACTGCAAAGGTCGCTGCTTTCACCACAGGTCTGTTTCCAAATGAAAAAGCAACTTGCTCTTTTTTTATAGTGGAAAAACTCTCCTGAATTCAAACTGATCATAGTTTTGTTTGAAATTCTAACTTGGGGAAAGGCTTTAATTAGAGCAATGGCATCTATTTTCAGTTAATTTCTACTGAGACTAATTCATACTCTTCAATAATTCTATTATGAACATGGTGGTGTTTTCGGTAGCTTTGGGAACATTGTCAGTTGTTTATCTACATTATCTAGCTTAGTAAAGAAGTAATGTGCCTCAGTGCATTTTCTGTAATCTCTGTGTGATCCAGTTCTGCGAACACAAACAAGCATAGGGTTTAGTACTGATCCAGAGCACCTGGAAGTCAATGCAAGTCCTTCTGTTGACTTAAATGCATATTAACCATGCCTCAGTGCAGGGGGCTGGACTAGATGACCTCTCAAGGTCCTACCCAGCCCTACATTTTGATGATTTAAAATCAAGCCATTGGGTAGTTCCACTGTAGTAAGCGTTATGTTCAGTAGTATGTGTAGTTTTCCCCTAAATGTGTAAATCCTCTTTTAAGTCGTTCCCAAGGCAAGCATAGAATACAAAATAAACAGTAGTGAAAATCTGTGTTCCTTGCACTTCTGTTATGTCAACCCTCATTTCACTTGCACAATATTGTTGTAGCAAGCATGGTGTAAGTTGTTTGAGTAACTCCACCAGAAATAGCAATTTTTGTAGGAGCTTTTTCAGCTGGGCAGGTAGCATCACAGGAGATCTAAAAATGTTCCACAGCATCTCAGTGGCAGAATAAAAGCCTGTGCAGCAACATCTGCACTGCTATTTTTAGTGCCATAGCGTGAGTCTGCATCAGTTGACCTGGGCTCTGAGATGTGCTGCTGTGGGTTTTTCCTTATTTGCTTTGTAGATGTACCTTGGTTCACAGCTTTGAGCATTGCACCATGCTCTTGTCCCAGTTTTTTTTTCTTTTGTTGTCCTATTGTATAAACCAGCCATTTGCCAACAAATCTGATTGGCAAAATACAATTTATGTTAGGGTACACGAGCACCTTGTATTCAAACAAGCCAATGCATGTGACAGAAGCATGTGCCTCTTAAAGAGAAATGCAAATAAGTGTGTAAAGCTTTAACACTTTAGGCACCTGTAGGTCTTTCCTACTACATCAAGTGATTTGCCACAGACGTTTCCTTAAGACCTTGTCTTAAAACACCCAATAATGCCTTTCTGAGGTGTATTTCAGCTTCCTGTTTGGAGACTGGTGATTGAGAGAGGATGCTTATCAGAGAATTTAACTGAGGTCAAAGAACTTGGATTAAGAACAGAAACCTTGCTAGCAAATAATGGTTCCCAGCTTTCTACCCATCTATCTCAAAGTGCTTTACAAAGGAGAGCAAGTATCATCCCTGTTTTGTAAGTGGGGAAAACCAAGGCAGGGAGAGGTGAAATGACTCCTCCCACTCCAGTGGCAAAGCCAGAAACAGAACCCAGCTTTGCGTCTCAGTCCAGTGCTCCATTCACTAAGCAACATTGCCTCCCCAAGCAAACATTCTTCTTGTTTTGCAGGAATTTTTTTGTGTACCAAACACCTCAGATTTATTCTTCTTTTTAAAGGTGAGGTTCCGTCATTTCTGTCCTCTGTTTATTCTGGTTGGAAGGTAATAGCTTACCTGAGGGGAATGAATTTCATTACTTGAATTAATTTACATCATAAAGAAGCTTGCTGCATAACAAGTAACTTATTAAAACAATATTTCTAGGTGTCATTAGCTAAGACAGTATTGTTCTTGAATAACAATAGCATGCCATGGTAAATTAGGGCCCTTTAGCGTTAGTGTGGAGGTGTGTGTTTGGGGTCAGTGTTTTTTGCGGGTGGGCGGGGGTTGTTTTTAAATAGTGGAGAAAATTGGTTTAATGAAAATGCAGAAATAGCACTGCAGCGGGTGCATTGTTTATTGCCTGAAGGTGACTATTTTCATTTATTTTAGGAAAACTTGGGCAGAAGTGGTTTGTTATTTGTGCACAACTTGAGGTAAGGGGGGACATGTCTGATGTTCCAACTAACTTCAGGGGAAGGGCTTGGTCTCTAAGGTACTTGGTGACTTTCACAGCCTCAGTCCTTGCTCCTTCCCACCAAAACAAAACCCTGTTCTTTTTGGGGGTTCTGCTCCCTTAATCCAGAGCAATTTGGCACATTGGACGTGTGCTGATAGGACTGTCTCAGCTTCTCGTATATTTTTTTTTTAAATGTATATGTGTATTTGATTTCACAACCTTAATGTTTCATTGTTGTTAAATGCCAGGTTTTTTTAATGTTAGTTAAAAGAGAGAGAAACTGACTTGATGTCCCTTGAAGCCGTCCATCTAGCGTCCCATGCTGCCCTGCCAACGTGGCTCAGCCGTGACCTGGAGAAACCAGATCAAATGCTGCTCTGTAACACAAGTTGCAGCTTTCATTCATGTGGGTGGGTGGCACTCAATTTTTGTGATTTGTAACTGAGAGCAGAACCTGGCCAGCTAGTTTGTGGAACAAAGGAGAGTTTAGGCTACGTGGACCATTCCACTCCTCATCTGCTGAGACTGGCTGGGATGTGGACAACCATGATGGTGGTAACTTTTGTGGGGTTAATACACACAAGATCTGGGCTGAGACCGCTAACTTATTTCATATAAGCATTTAAGTGAGAGTTATTTGTGCCCCCCAAATATCTGGGATGAAACTTAGCCCTGGTGTAAGTTCTGTCTGACAGCAACAGGAGAGTTTTGTGTTTAATTACACCAGGCCTGACTTTGAGGGACTGGATTCCAACAGTGACCTGCTAGTAGGGTGACCAGATGTCCCATTTTTAAGGGGACATTCCCAGTTTTTGGGCTCTTTTTCTTATAGGAGCTTATTACCCCCGACTCCCTGTCCCATTTTTTCACGCTTGCTATCTGGGTCACCCTACCTGTTAGTAGGTGTAAATCGAGATCTTCAACAGTCCTCTGCCAGCCAGTGCCTTGGAAAGAGAGAGACATATATGATGATGATGCCACAAAAATTGTGTTTTTGAGTATGAGAAGGAGATATTCAGATGTTGAGCCAAAAAATTATGGGGTTCCCCTGAATGCAATGCATTGGGATGAATACAGTGTATTGCCTGACCCAACTGCAGGGCACAAGAGTATTCTCCCAGGGACAAGAAGATTGGAACTGGCTCACTGTATCCTTGAGCCATGTTAAGCCATTTCACTGCCAGTGAGTCATGAGAAAATGCAACCGGCTGTGTACGGTGCTCTGCCTTATGGTTATAGGTTATAGACTTCAGCTGCGAACTTCAACATCTTAATGCTAAGGAAATTAAAGTCTAGTACAGGTAAATTGGTTAATGAGCTGCTTATATGCTAGAATTCTTACTTTAACACTGTTCAGGAATGACTTTCTTTTTAATTACCAGTTTATGCTAGGAGAGCGACCGTGAAGTGTGTGTTTTGGGGAGGGAGGGAGCAACATGATGAATTAGTACACGTAGTAATTACTGTACTTTACAATTTTGAAAGACACCTGCTTTCATGAAAGCCGCTAATTGTTATATTTCCTGGTTGCATTGCTTCAGAAAACACAGCAACAAGTAAATCAGATATTTTGTATAATGCACTGATTATTTTATAGGTCATCTATCCTATGATATTCTGGGGTGCAATCCAGACCAGTGAGGGGCTGTCACCCCTGTGATCGTGGGTGCCTCGCAATGCCTTGCTGTTATAGTTCCCACTTTGCTGCTCACAAACAGCCTGCCAGCATGCAGGTTGCATCCCGAATGTCTGCGTATAGCTGCAGCTTTGGTTCAGCAACTCTGACCTCCAGCAGCATCCACCAGTCACACTCTGGCCTCCATCTGCCGTGGTTACTGCTTGCAGTGTGACCCCAACACCTTCCCAATCTTGAATTTTCTCTCCCAAAATGTGTTCTGTACTGTTCAGCCCACTCCTGGACAGTTCAGATATTTTAGGTGAGTGGTCCATGTAATGGAGCAATATACAGCAAATTGTTTGTTTTAAAGGAGATACCACACAGCCCTGTTTAATCACAACACTGGCTTAGCTTTGATTAAAGACCCAAAATAAGTTTATTTAACAAAAGAAGATAGGATTTTAAGTGAGTACAGCTATTAAGGCATTAAAGTCAGAAATGGTTACATGAAAAATAAAGATAAAATGCTTCCTAGTACTGAACTTAACAAACTAGACTTGGTTCAAGGTGAAATTCTTACCATGGGTTTTCAGCAGCATTGCTGACCATGTTTCAGGTCAGGATCTGCTCCTAAGGTCTAACGGCTGTTTGTTTTGTCAAGAAAGATGGGTGGGAGACATGCCTTGAGGTGTCTTTTGCCCCTCACTTTTATAGTTCGTTCACACTTGAAAAGCATCTTCCTGAGCATGACCCTTAGTTAAAGTTCTTTCCAACTGAGAGTAAGGGGACCTGGAGCCTTATATACAAATTGAAGTAAACACACAACCCTTTGTTTAAGACAAGTGTGTTTTGACCTACCTAACTGAGGTTACTTGAGTTTGAACATGTGCTTTTCACATCAAAGGGGGGGATTTCATAACTTTATTCATAATGTTGCTACATACATTTCACCATACTACTATTGACCAGTGAGTTACTAGTTTTCAAATGATATCTCACAAGGTGTATTTTGCACAAAGATGATTACAATAGTATGTAGGGTGTGAAAACAGGGGCGCATTGGGTCACACATCCCTTGTGTTTGTAAATTGTGATCTTGTTTCAGTAGTAACAAGAATAAAACAGTCTAGGAAGGGAATGACCCTATCTTGCCCTTCTTCTATAATTCTGTTAAAAGGTTTCACAGTATCTGATATGATGATGATATCCGACCTCCTGCCATAGAATTTGTGAAGAGCTCAAATATCATATTTTTCAGGAGGTGTGCAAGCTGAGAGGGGAGAGAACTTCTTTTCTAGCTTCAATTAGCAGATGCAGCATCCTTGTCCAACCACTTTACTCTTGATCTCTTGCAACCTCTAATCGACAGGGCCAAATTTATCTCTAACTACAGTGGTCTGGACCAGGAATACAGGTCATATCTTTCCCCCTAAGACCATGAATCATCTTACATCATTAAGAACTAGGGACCTCTTCCAGCGTTTTGAATCAAACAACTTCTAGAGGGCCCCTGTTGTGCAAGCCTTGCTCTCGTGAATAGCCTTTTCTAGTGAGTGTGTGTGTGATATGATTACTACTTTGAGGTTCTAACTGAGAACTAGGCCCTGTTACGCCTATTGCGAGATAGTCCCTGCTGTGCAATCTAAATAAACAAGATAGACAAAGGTAAGGAGAAAGGCAGCTTTATTATCTGTCTTACGGAGGGGAACTGAGGCACAGAGAAACTATGCTAGGTCTACACTATAGTTTACGTCAGCATAATTTATATTGCTCAGAAGTGTGAATAAATCACCCTCCTGAGCGACATATGTTACGCTGACATAGTGCCGTCCACACCATTGCTTATGTTGGCGAGAGAGCTTCCCCCATGGACATGGGATTGGAGTAGTTTAAGCCCATCAGCTTCAAGTGGCTACATTAGAGAGCTTTACAGTGGCGGAGCTGCTAAGCTCTCGAATGTAGCTGTAGCCTGAGTGACTTGCACAAGGTGTCACAGAGTCTGACAGAGCTTGGAACTGAATACAGGTCTCCCGACCAGTCCAGTGCCTTAACCACGAAACCATCCTTCTCTCAAACCAGAGTCAGTAGGACTGGTGATGTAATAAGGTTTTGCAGGATTAAGTTAATAAATTGGCAAATATTTTGTGAAAAAACCCTGTGGGGTTTTTTGTTTTGTTTTTAAATAGCTTTTGTTGAGAGAGGGAAGCATAATACCAACCAATGAGTCTAGGATTGGACAAATATTTGCTACTTGTTATTGTGAAAATAACTCTAACTTAGGCCTGGTAAACACTTAAAAATTAGGCTGACCAAGTTACGTTGCTCAGGGGTGTTAAAAATCTTGTGCCATGAGTGCCGTAGTTAGGTGGACCTAATCCCCTGGTGAAGACATGGCTAGGTTGGTGGAAGGATTTTCCTGTTGTCCTGTCTATCGCCTCTTGGAGGGGCGAATTTACTACAGCAATGGAAAAACCCCTTTTGTTGATATAGGAAACATCTATGCTATGGCACTACAGTGACACAGTTGGAGCAGTGCTTATAATGTAGACATAGCCTGAGGACAACAACCAAAATTAGACCATTGCATTTTCTTTGTAGCTGGATGAGATGGATAATAACATTTTAGAAGTACATGTAAATGCTGGGGAGCAGGGGGAGTTGTCATTCTGCATTGCTAGTTTAAAATCCTGAATGACATGGTTTATTCATGCTATGTTCAGGAGGAAAACTGAAAATAAGCAAGAAATTTAGCTATATTTCACATGCACCATAGCTTTATCCTAAGAACTTCATTAATTTACTATGTGAACCAGGGCTGGCTCTACAGTTTTCGCCGCCCCAAGCAGCACGCAGAATTGCCACTGCGGACTGCGGGGGCAGTTCCTATGCCCTTAGGGTGGCAGGTGTGTTTCCGCGGCAGCGGCAATTCAGCGGCAGTTTCTATGTTTAGCTCTCCGCGGCAGCTTCAGCTAAACATAGAAGCTGCTGCCGAATTGCTGCCTCCACGGAAAGGCACCTGCTGCCCTAAGGGCACAGGGACTGCTCCCGCTGTCCACGGCGGCAATTCGGCATGCTGCTTGGGGGGAAAAACACAGGGACTGCCACCCCTTGCAGATTGCCGCCCCAAGCACCAGTTTGGAAGGCTGGTGCCTGGAGCCGGCTCTGATGTGAACACTATTATCCAACATATGTAAAGCAAAATAACCTTGATTGATTCCTGAATGAGTTGTGTTTGTGCACAGATGTGACAATGGGAGTGGCAAAGTGGAGGTAAAAACTGGACTTGCATAAAGGAAATCCAGAGTGTGCTTTTGGAAAATAGCATTTTAACGTTAACAGTAGAAAGAGTATGTAGTAGAATCCTAATCAAGCAGCACCAGGCACGCTTGTGTTTCCCTGGTTTTGAAGTGACAACTGAAATTTTAACGGAAGAAAATAGCTGACTGTAATCTTGATGATCATAAAATATTTTAAAGGGCAAAGAAAAGTGCATAGATATAGTTTGAATGGAGCCCCTCTCTTGCAAATCCATACAAAACAACATAAGGAAAACCTGACTTCATTATTTAACATTTTCCTCTCAAAGCACTGTAATACGTAGAGAGAATTTTGTTATTTAAAATTTGGTTTCTGTGTAGTTATCTACTTAAATCTAAGGCCACAAACCTGTCTCTCCTATACAAAGGAGAATTAGTCAGGAGATTCCATTAGCTAAGTGTCAGTAGGAAATTTTAATTCTGGTTTGTTTCATTAAGACGATCCACATTACAATTCTCTCCAAATTTCCTTATTGCAGCTTGGCTTGTGTGCAGATCTTGCTGAGTTCTGAAAATCAAGCCTAGTCAAGACTTAGCAGCTTAATGTATGTGAGGTTTGTAGAAAGTCTATTAGTGCATTATTTTTAATTGTCTAAAAAGACTAGATGTAAGGAGACAGAGACATCGATAAAGCTGAAATTCTAGTCTAGGGGTAGGCAATCTATGGCACGCGTGCCATAGTCGGCACATGAGCTGATTTTCAGTGGCACTCACGCTGCCTGGGTCCTGGCCACTGGTCTGGGGGGCTCTGCATTTTAATTTAATTTTAAATGAAGCTTCTTAAACATTTTAAAACCTTATTTGCTTTACATAAAACAATTTTTAGTTATATATTATAGACTTATAGAAAGAGACCTTCTAAAAACGTTAAAATGTATTACTGGCATGCAAAACCTTAAGTTAGGGTGAATAAATGAAGACTTTGCACACCACTGCTGAAAGGTTGCCGACCCCTATTCTAGTCCTAGCTTTATTTATTCTCATCTTTGAATTCTTGATTTCATATCCTTAATGTTGCATTAACACTAGTGTTTTGGGAAGCATGTCGGATTGTCAATAGAAAAGCCAAACTTTGAGGGCCTGATCTAAAGCTCATAAAAGTGAATAGGAAGATTCCAGTTAACTTAGATGGAGTAAGGATTAGGCCCCTCATGAATTGGTAAGTTTATCTATAGTAATAAATAGAATATTAATGTTACATGTTTTTACCCCCCGCCCTTCACGCCTTGCCCCCCAAAACAAAAACCCATTAACTAGGATCTGCAGATTTTTAACTTAGTCTTGGCTTTGCTATTTACAAAGCCTTTACTTTAGGAAGTGTTAGTCTCCGATGTAAGGCCAGTTCTAGGAGTGGCCCTGAATTGCTGAAAGCATCTTCTTCCGGGGGGGCTGTACCTCTGTGCTGCTCAGCTGTGGGGTTTGGGGTTCTTTTTGCTCCGCTTTGATTTATTGGCTCTGTTTGGCTTTTTTTTGGCTTGGCCACTGAGGGGAAGAAGGGGGTAATGGGAAAAACATTTTCTGTCATGACCAGCAAAATGGCTCAGACCACTCCTGCTCCTAGTGCTTCTAAATTCATAAAGCTGATTTGTTTTAAATGTTTTAAAATAATACATAATACCTAGTTCTTCTAGCACTCTTCATACATTGATCACAAAGTGCTTTACAAAGGAGGTATGAGTATCATCATTTTGATGTCATCCAAGAATTTTTAAATTAAACTTTTGGTTGAAATGTTGCACTTTTGCTTTAGACAGATAAGCACAACATAGTCCTTGCGTTATCCCACGCAGGGCTGGTCTGCATTGCAGAAGGATGTGTGGCTGGAGCATGTGTAGACCTTGTCAATCTAGTTTTGATCTACCAAGCTCATAACAATAGCAATGAAGTCACGGCAACATGGGCAGTATGATGCCCTGGGTATGTGCTCATGACAATAGCTTGTGCTGCCGTGCTTCACAACTATTGTTGTTCGAGCAAGCTTGCTCAAGGCCAGCTGTGATATGTGTACAAGTTGCAATCATATTTTTGATTGCAATGTAGATGTACTCTGACACTTTTTGCCCCCAAGAATCACCAAAGTAGGGTGTTCACATAGCTCTACAAACGGGTGGGTATTGAGCAGATGAAGTACATTGAAAGGAAGCAGATATTAAGTCCATGCTGAGTCTGGTACAGGCACTTCTGATTGATAAAAGGAAGGCATGCATCTATCTGTCTGCTTATTTTAATGTATACGGAGATTTCATGGGATGCTTGGTTGATTTTAATAGTTTCTACTCATGTTAATGGATTTTGTCAGCTTTCCTTGAGAATTGTATTTAAATTTTCAAGCCTTTGGTATCTGTCGTACCTGATAGATGATTTTCGACCCTATTGGATTCAATAATTGATTCACCAAACAGTTGATTGTATCCAACTGAGAGAACAGGGCTGGCTCTATCAAAATTCTATTGACTGAATTGTTTTGCATGATAAAATAAACATTCGTTGGCGAAGAAAACAAATATTTGCGTTCTGCATGGTAAAAGTTTTTTGTGCTGAAGGAAAAACACTACATGAGAAATAGATCCTCAGCTGGTGTAAATCAGTGTGGTTGAATAGAGTTACACTGATTTACAGTGACTGAGGATCTGCTCCTAAGAATTTAAACGAAAATGTAGCTTGACTCTGGGTGAACTTACTTAAAAGTCAAACACTACTGTTTAATTTGTGGAAGATTTAAGTGCTGGAGAGAGCCAGTGGAACTATAACCTTCACTGTTCCAAGAAATATATGGTAAAATAGCCCCCTTTATGTTACTGCCTGTGCAAGGAGCAGAGCTGATGCATAATGCAACAGACTGAGAAATAACAAGTAATAACAGAGCTGAAGAGGAATTGTGTCACTCAACAGCTTGTCTCTTTCACCAATAGAAGTTGATCCAAGAGATTACCTCACCCACCTTGTGTGTCAAATATTTTGAAGGTCAGAGGAGCTGTGATGGAAGGAAGGTGATATGCCACCAGGTGGGCAATGGTGTAGCAGGCGAAGGTGCAGGGAGGTGACTACCATAGATGCAATTATAGAACTTTCATAGGCACCATGGATGCAGGCATCCAATAATTTTTTTTAAAAAAAAGTCAGACCTAGAAAGTTATTGATTCAGTGGTGAACAGATAGCAAGTTCACTTTCTGATCTGATTAAATACCAGCACTGGTCGTTTTCTTAGACTGCTCTCTTGAACTGTTTTTTTTAGCTGGCTATTGTACATAGGTTGTAGAGGCTTTTGTTTTCCTTACATTCAATGATACGTGGCTTTAAATTAAAAAAATCCTTTTTGAGCCCCTGTTGTGCAATTAGCAGCTCTTCAAAAACATTTGGGAAAATACAAGGCTGAACTGACAGGGGGTGGAAGACACCTATAGATCGGCTCAAATTTTCATAAGTAATTAGTTACGTTGGGTGTCTCAGTTACTAGACACAGTAAGAGGCCTGTTGTTTCCCCCATCTCGGAGGGTGTGTGCCTAGTGCTTTCTTAAGATTGGGGCCTCTCAAAGCATCTCAAAACTGGCTCCAACTGTTGTGAAACCTGAAACCAGTAGTGTCTCTTGAAAATCTTTGGGATGTAAAGAATACTTTGAAAATAGAGTTACTGTGAAGAAAGAAGGATGCATACATCTGAAAGAGGGATTTTTGTTTTTCCACCCGTTTCAAATCTAGAGGAGTCTGAAAGCTGATAATCTGCATTTGCCAAAGCTACACTAATTTGATCTGTGAACTTTTTTCATATTTCATAGGTTTTTTTTGTCATTACCTCTCTGCATTCAGCCTATTCCACAAGCACTAAACTTTATTGGTTTCTAGTTCCTAGATTTTTTTTGGACCAAATTCAACCATAACTAAAAGTTCTGCCCTGTTACGCCTGGCCTGAATATGCATGTGTTTGGCTGTGTGTGTGGAGGGGCACAGTGGTGTGTATGGTTGTTTGTTTTTACTTTTTATTTATTTATTTATTTATATTTAAACAACACTATGGGCTCATCTTATATTGCTCTCACCCGTTGCTTCCAACAGATGTTGATTTGGAGGGTTCCATTATATCCCTTCTTTCTCCTTTTTTTCTTTTTATAACTGGAAAGCAAAGGATAGCTGTACTCTTCTTGTATCTGTTCTCCAAGGCTGCGGTTACAGAGGTCTAGAAACATTCCTCATGAGATATGATTGAAGCCAGTATGTTTTTTTATATTAAAATCCCCTACATAGCCCTGTACAATAACAAAGTAGTACAATGTGATAATGGAAACAACACTTTACATGTTTGGAAGATTGAGGACTAAATTAGCAAAAGTACCCCTTCAATCTTCAAAGCGTTTTTTGTGATTCAGAAACACACAATGCTAAAATAAATTGAATTTTCAACAATCTAGAGACAACCCTTGAACAGAATTTGATCATCAATGGCACAAAGTCAAATCTTCTCTCTCTCTCTCTCTCTCACACACACACATATAACGGAGCTATCTTCACAACAAAAGATACAAATTAATCTAGCAAGCATGGGAAGCAAACATTTAAGTGTCTGGAACCAATCAAGAGACTGGAGAGCATGGAGGGGGGTGTGGAAGGGGACTAGCCAAACGTTTGCTCATATCTGTATATTTTCTCCCCAAACCCAAAAGGTCTATGCTATTAACCTTGTTAGATTGGCCAGTGTGAAGTCAAACCCAAGAAATAATTGGTATTTCCTTTATTCACCAAACTTCTCAAGGTGCAACCTTCATCAGAAACTTTCAAATAGTCATAAATCTTTAAATGAACATGTATCCACATGGTTTAGTCAATTATAAAATTAAAGAAGCTTAAAGTAGTTCCCAATGCTACACATGCCTTTGAGCTCCTCCCCCCAGCTGTGTTTTTGTGGTTTGTACAAAAGTGTTTTCCTATCTGTTTGAAAACATGTATTTTTGTGCCCTGCAGCTGAGGGAGAGACTTGCACAAACAGGGGAAATTGACTACAGGGGGAGAAACAGACTAGAACATAGTGTATCAAAAGCACAAAAGTTGGGGGGAAAAAAGTCTCTGAATCTTTCTGTTTTGATGAATGTAGGTCTTTCTTGTAGTAATAAATGTACTGATATATCTGGGTGCTTAATTTTTACCTAACGATGTTAAACTGTGGCACACAATTTTCAGGCCATTTTCTTCCCTGCAAGCTGGCTAAAACACTCCTACCATTAGTGCTGTCTACAAGTTGAACTCTAATTTACTTAGAAAAAGGAAATATGTTTGGTCGGGGGTTTGGTTATTTTTGGTTGTTTGCAAGCTTGATTCGTCCAGGGACATGTAAAAACTTGTGCTGAAGTTCCTCCGGAAGTTACTTTAGATCAAATATGCAAGGAATGTTGAACAGCTCAAGGGCTTGATTCAGCAGAAGGTTGAACCAGTTTCACGATGTGGCTGCTCCCTGCTAGGTGATGGGACTTGCCTGGCTCCCAAGCTGTGGAAATTGATGGAGTCAGTGATGGGTGAGGATTGGCAATATGCTGCTGATGAATAGCCTTTGCCCTCAACTTGAATGTTTTTGATTTTTGTGACACAATCCTGCTCCCACTGATGTAAGTGGAGCATTTTGCTGTTGACTTAAATGGCATCGAGATGAAAGGGGGGGGGAATGAATGTGTTTTCATCTGCTTAGGCTTCTGTTATTAAACCCTTCTCTTCAGGGGTGCATAACAAACCATTGGAAACTTGCCACAGGTTGAATCTTGGTAAACAAATGTCAAGTCAAAAGCTACTTGTTTTACCAAACCTCAGTACAATCTTCACGACTGCAACAACATTCATGTTGCATATTTCAAAGTGCTGCACAAAACCTCACTCATTTAAAAGCAACATTTCTTTGTTCCCACATGAAAAGCACAGTTGCAATGTGCTGGAGGAAGTGGTGTGGGACTGTGTGGGCAGGTACTGCAGCTCTGTGGAGTGTACTGGAGAAAGCCTAGGTGTACTGTAGAAAGTAGGAGGTTGGGTTTTGCATTATCTTGACTTTTTTTTCAATATTAATCAGCTTGTATATTTGAGTGAAGCCAAAGCTGAAACCTAAATGTTGGTTATCGTATGGATGAATTAGAAAGGAAAGATAGTTTTGGAGTTATGCCTCAAACATGGGAAATCTGGTTTGTTTCTGACTCTGCCAACATACTTCCTGTGTGACCTAAGGCAGGCCACTTAATCTATCTGCGCCTCATTTCCCCATCTCTACAATTGGGGATAATAACACTTCTCTACTGTGATGGGACGTTGGCCCCGCAGTGGCCTCTAGGGCTTAATAGAGCCCTCCGGAGGCTGAGCAAGAGGCAGCCAATTAGCAACGGGCTGACAGGAGAAGCCAATCAGGGTCCAGCAGGCCCCTATAAGAAGAGCTGTAGGGCAGAGCAGAGACAGTTACTCCCTGGAGCTCAAGGAGGGAGGAATGGGTGCCTGGCAGGCAGAAGGAAGCTAGTACCCTGGACAGAGCAGTGCTGCTAGCAAGGACCAGGGGAGCTAGAGAGAACTTCTGGCTGTCTGCTGGGATTTGCAGGCTGAGGCTTTGAGGTAAGGGCAAAGTGGGGAAGTGGCCCAGGGAGAGGTACTGAGGAGTTAGAGGGGGTGCAGCACATGGCTGCCATCTACAGGATCCCTGGGTTGGGACACAGAGCAGTGGGCAGGCCAGGTTTCCCCCTCCGCACACATTCCGTGCCAGCCGCCATTCACCACTGGGGAAGTGGTGGGACAGTTGGACTGCAACACTTGCCTTCAGAAGTGGAGAGCACAGATTGTGACATGACCAGAGGGCTGTATCATGAACAGGATGCTGTAGGCCTTGGAGTGATGTGAGTCTAGGAGCAGAAATTATAGCGGGCGAGGCACCATCGGGAGAGGGCATACTGACCTGCAGAGTTAATCCCCAAGATGGCCAGCAGGAGGTGCCAGTGTGGTGAATGGAGCTGCGTCACACCTGTCTTCACAGGGTTGATGTGAGGATAAGTTCATCAGATTGTGAGGCTCTCAAATAGTGTAGTAATGGGGGGCCATACACCACGGGCAAGTCATGCCTGACTAACCTAATTGCCTTCTATGAGGAGATAACTGGGTCTGTGGATGAGGGGAAAGCAGTGGATGTGTTATTCGTTGACTTTAGCAAAGCTTTTGATACGGTCTCCCGCGGTATTCTTCAGCAAGTTAAAGTAGCATGGCTGGATGAATGGACTATAAGGTGGATAGAAAGCTGGCTAGATCGTCGGGCTAACGGGTAGTGATCAACGGCTCAATGTCTAGCTGGCAGCCGGTTTCAAGAGAGAGTGCCAAGGGTCGGTCCAGGGCCGGTTTTGTTCAATATCTTCATTAATGATCTGGAGGATGGCGTGGACTGCACTGTGAGCAAGTTTGCAGATGACACTAAACTGGGAGGAGTGGTAGATATGCTGGAGGGTAGGGATAGGAATCACAGGGACTTGGCCCAATTCTCTCATTTGTCTAAAAGAAACCTGATGAGGTTCAACAAGGACAGTGCAGAGTCCTGCACTTAGGACGGAAGAATCCCATTCACTGTTACAGACTAGGTACTGAATGGCTAGGAAGCAGTTCTGCAGAAAAGGACTTAAGAGTTACAGTGGACAAGAAGCTGGATGGAGTCAATGGTGTACCCTTGTTGCCAAGAAGGGTAACGCATTTTGGGCTGTATAAGTAGGGGCATTGCCAGCAGATCGAGGGACGTGATCATTCCTCTATTTGACATTGGTGAGGCCTCATGAGTACTGTGTCAAGTTCTGGGCCCACACTACAAGAAGGATGTGGAAAAATTGGAGAGAGTCCAGCGGAGGGCAACAAAATTGATTAGGGGCAGGAGCACATGATTTTGAGGAGAGGCTGAGGGAACTGGGATTGTTTAGTCTGCAGAAGAGAAGAAGGAGAGGGATTTGATAGCTGCTTCAACTACCTGAAAGGAGGTTCCAAAGAAGATGGATCTAGACTGTTCTCAGTGGTACCTGATGACAGAACAAGGAGAAATGGACTCAAGATGCAGTGGGGGAGATTTAGGTTGGATATTAGGAGAAAGTTTTTCACTAGGAGGGTGGTGAAGCACTGGAATGGGTTAGCTAGGGAGGTGGTGGAATCTCCTTCCTTAGAGGTTTTTAAGGTCTGGCTTGACAAAGCCCTGCCTGGGATGATTTAGTTGGGGTTGGCCCTGCTTTGAGCAGGAGGTTGGACTAGATGACCTCCTGAGGTGTCTTCCATCCCTAATCTTCTATGATTTATAATGGGAGCTGAGTGAAGTTGTCTCCCCATAACACAATCTTGCGGCTTCTGACACAAGAGAGCACCACCTCCCAAAGCAAACAAACAAAAAAAAGCTCACACCCCCTAATTGTGTTTTTCAGTCCTTGAATACCTTTATTAAAGTGTCTATTATCAAAGAACCTAATCCTGTAGCCATTGAAGTCAAAGGCAAAACTTCCATTGACTTGCAGGGTTCAGGCCCAAATAACCAGAAATAAATTTATCTATCACATTAGAAGTTTTTCTATATTATGATGATGATCCTAAATTTAAATTGAGTAAAAATAATTTTTTTAAAACACTACTTATTTTAAGTTCACTTGCATAATATACATGTTCAAAAGTAATTAGTCTTATAATTCTGTATTTAAGTCCATTTTAATTTCTTTACCACTGACATGCCCCAGTAACTTCTTTTTAATAGGTTTCAGAGTGGTAGCCATGTTAGTCTATATCAGCAAAAAGAATGAGAAGTATTTGTGGCACCTTAGAGACTAACATATATTTATTTGGGCATAAGCTTTTGTGGGCTGAAGTGGGTTTTAGCCCAGAAAGCTTATGCCCAGATAAATTTGTTAGTCTCTAAGGTGCCACAAGTACTTGTTCGTTTTTTCTTTTTAATAGATGATCTGTTCATGTTGCTAGAAAGAAGGGAATTTTAGTGCATTCTCCTCTATAGTTAAGCAAATTTTCTGGGTTTTGCCTGCCATTTATTATAGCTCTATTTGAATGCAAGTTTTCAAAGTGTAATTTCCCTGCTTGGGCAATTTTAAAAGCGCAAGCTAAGATAAATGTCCACCTCCTAGCATTAAGGTATTACACAGCAGGTGGGAGACTATGACAAGTGTTACTGCTTGCACCAAATTATGACGGAAACAGCATCAAATAAAATGAGATATTATATTGACGGCTGCTTAAAGATTCTTCTTTTTAAAGGTGTAGCCACCTGCACATATGTATTTCCCTGCCACTCAGAAGTCTCCTCAATGCTGTGGTAATGCCTGCCTCTAGTAGTCAGCAGTCACCTGTTGACCTGAGGTAGTACATTAAGTTTATATATGTTATATTGTTGGCCCCAATCCTGCAAACGCTTATCCCTCACCTAAGTTTGCTCACTGTGGTTGAAGACTGCCATAGTGAAGGCAAGCAAGGGGCTAAATGTTTCTGGCATTGGGGACCATAATTAGTACCAGTGCATAACAAACTCTTGATATTTCAGGGTCAGTTTTGAGGAGTTTTTGTTGTTTAAAAAAATAAAAAAGAATCCTACTTTCAGCATATTTCATGTACATCATGCTGGGAAATATCACGAGGACTCCATGCTCTTAAAACTAAACTCTTCTTTATTAAAGCAACTAGGAAGAGAAGTGCTGCAGCTAGCGTTCTAGCCGTGTGCACACTCTGACTTCCTGGTACTTGCTCCAGACTCATCCCTTCTGCAACCTGTCATCCTCCCTTCAAATTTTGTGTGTGTTGCTACAACTCACAACTTCTCTGGAAGGCATTGAGAACTGCATGGCTTTATGCATATTAAGGTGAAGTAGCACTAATCACCCTAGCAAGTTACCTGGATTTCATTGGGAGTGGATCAAAGGAGTGTTTGAATTTCTTTTTAATTTGAACTGACTAATCAAACTCATGTATGATGTAACCTCTACTTCTTCCACTCTGCTTAACCAGACACACACATGCCAGGGTTACCACCAGTTAATCACTGCGATGACAATGCAAGTTATATTATTTTTTAAATTAAATTAACCATATTTTTTATTTTGTAGCCATCCCTTTTAATTGATTGGCTGTCTAGTTGGTCTTTGAAATTACAGATTCCTCTTCCATTAAAAATGGATCCAGCACTTCACCACTCAAAAAATGAGAGGAGTAGATTTTTACATCATTCAGCGTCTTGGAATCTATCCCATATGTGGGATAAGAGAAAAAATGTATTTTAAGACTGATTTGTGTATTTAAGCTCAGACTCTTCAAATTGCAAGCAAGCTTCTGGTGGTTCCTCAAACTTTTTTGCCTGGTGCTTTAGGAAACCTTTCTGACATAAGTGACCTTTTCATATTCACTGGTTTCCAGCCCCGAACTCCAAGCGCATTCCTGTTCCTAAAATACCTTCTTCTGACCCTTCTAGAACCATTGACACAGACCCTGGGCTAGTGCAAATCTGTGTAACGGTATTGATGTCAATAGGTCTATGCCAGCTGAGGATCTAGCCCATTCATTTTAGAGTCCACAGATATTTCATTTGTCTATTTCTTTTGCTAGGATCCTGGAAATCTTCTTGGCCTTACACTGGTGGAAATAACAGGACAATATTCCTAATGAAATCCATTTAAATTCTGTATCTGGCTGGAACATTCAAAGGTGCCTAGGCACCTGACTCTTTTATGCCCCTTTGAAAAATCTCTGTATATGAGATGGATCTGTGCCACAGAGTTTGGATCCAAACTTTGCAAAAGCTCAGGTGGGTTTGGCTCTGGGATTTTGGTTCTAGCTTGTGTCCTGGGATATGTGTGGGAGGCACATTTCAATCATACGCAAATGTTGTCAGCATTTCTCTTTGAGAGACCATGTGAGCCTGCCTTTGGGTCAGGTGTTTCCTTTGTAATTCGTTATGGTAAGCAATGTCAGGGTAGTATTTTTTTGTAAATAGTAAATTAATTTTCAAATTTGTCTGTTTTTAATAATGGAGTGAAAATAATTGACTTGTGTATTCGCGTTTCATGTTAGATTGTTCAATGTTTTCCTCTGACAGAGTTACTCTAAATTATTCAGTTCTAGTGTATTAGCTAATCCAATTAAGGCTTGTCAAAGTACCTGAAAGTGTTGAGGTTGTTGGTGGGGTGTTTTTATGGGGAGGGAAGAGATGAGGTGGAAGGGAATCACACCGTTTGTTTAACTCGTTATAGCTTGCAAAATCTGGAATAGACACAGTGTCTCTGGAATGACCCAGTGGTTGAAAGCAGAAGTATCACCATTCATAGATCTGTTGACAGATTGTGGGGTATCATTCCTGTGCTGTTAAGGCAAATAAGAGTCTACTGAATAGCATTGATTGCAAGCACAGTAACAACACTACTTCAGTAACCAAAATACTACTTTTTTTTTGGCTCCCAGACAAATATTTTCAGTTGCTTTGGGAAGGGATTGTAAGAACTTTCTCATGGTTTACTGCTCTTTCCCTGACTTGGCAGTGAAGATTAAACTGAGACGTTGGTGCCAGTGCCCACCAATGACTTACATTCCCACACAGAGAACCTTAGTTAGCATTTAGCGAAGGCTGCTAGATGGTATATCCCACCATCACACAGAACCTATAGTTCAATTCTACTGTGGTAGTGCTAGGAGCCCCAGTTATTGGTCAGAACCCTGTTGTGCTAGGTACTGGACAAACACAAGGCATGAAGGCAGTCTCTGCCCCAAAGAGCTTATGAAGCAAGCAGTTAAGTCATCCAAAACCCACACCTTCACTCCAGTCACTGCTCTCTGCTCCCACTCCATCCCTTCCTCCACCCATTACCTACATAGCTTCAGTGCACAGCCTTGGCCTGACCATGTTTACTAGTTATATGTTCATGTGCTGTGAAGATTCGGAGAGGGTTGCTGGGGGCTTGCATTACAGCATCGGTAGCTCTGCCTGGCTTTGGCTGGGTGTATGTCAGCGACAGGTGGTGTCAGATGGCAAGTAGTGGCTGTGAGAAGCGTTTTATGGGAACACCGTGTGAATGGATGAGCCATGCTAGTGACTTGATATTAGGTGGTGGTGCGTGTTTTTTTTTTTTTTCTTTTTCTTTTTGTTTTTTTGGTAGTTTTTAAATTGGAGACATTACCGAAATAATTTCTGCCTGTGTGCGCGCATTGGTGTAGTTCCATGCTTCCTTCTCCACACCCAATCTCCTACTTATCTCCTTTCATACTGCTGCTTAGTTCCTAGCCTACTGTATTTTCCAGTCCATGCATCTGATGAAGTGGGTTATAGCCCATGAAGGCCTTTGCCCAAATAAATGTTAGTCTCTAAGGTGCCACCAGGACTCCTTGTTGTCTCTACACTTTGCTTGCCCCATCTCACTCTATTAGTATAAGTGCCACCATAAGTGCAGGAGTTAAATTTAAGAGGAAGTGGAGGTGACTGCCCTTGCTCTTGGCATTAATGAGGGAGCTGCAATGCCCGCCCTATAATGATGGCTTGAAGTTAGAGGGGGCCCTGTAAATTATCTTCGCAGCAGGTGTCTTTGCAGTCTAAAGGTACACTTAAAAATAGATGTTGATTCCTCAAAACACTTTGTAGAACTGTTTTCAGTATTTGACTATGTTCTTGTTGGGAAAGCTTTCTCTGGTCCAGCATGGGAAGGAAGGAGGGAGACTGAGAGACACACCCCAGAATAGCCAATAACTTGGGCTAGGGTACTCACCTGGCATGTGGGAGACCCAGATTCAAGTCCCTGCTCTAAATCACTCAGGTGTTTCTTTTTTCTTTTTCTTTATTTTTTCTTCTTTTTTCATGAAAATTTATTGAAAGGTCTTGGTTTCATCCTGATGTGGAACAAAACCAAATTTTGGGACCTTGAAATCTTTTTGTAAAACTGATTTATTGTCTTCTGGCCAGTTCGACTCACAAGTGCCTTTGCTGTGCCTGTCGAGCTGTTCAGTAGTCTTGATGCTACTGCTTTGGAGCCCTCTACTGGAACTCAAACTGAATTGTCTGTGGTGATGGAACAGTTGCCCCATGCAGATTCTGCATCAAGAAAATATGATGTGCTCCTGTGAATGGCACATAGAATTGGCACGCAGGCTACAGCAGAATGACGACTATGAGTCCTTTTGAGATAGTCTAGAGCACTGGACTGTCTTTCTTCCTCTGACATGCAGCGGTAGTGTAAACATTGACGGTTTGCTTGTTGATGAGGGAATCTAAAGAGTTTCTTTCTTTCAAAAACTCTCTAATTTTAAAATCTTTAAAGACTTTCTAGCTAGGAAATTCTCCCCCCTGCCCCCAGTAGTTTGCAATACTACAAGCTTAATGTATTGTGACAAATTATTTACTTAAGCCTGCAGCTTAAGACCTAATGTGTTGCTTCACTTGGCTGCTTGGACTTTTGCTAATAAATGACTGAGCAGAAAGCTTTAATTTGAGCTATGGAGCCATGAAAATAGTAACGCAAATAACCCCTGATGCATACAAAACAACCCATCATGGTTCATCTACCCACTAGCCTGTCCAACTTGAATAGTTAAGTGTCCTTGCATTTGAGAGAGCTCTTATTACCCCTCAAATATCACACATAATCCTGTGCAATGTGAGGATGTGCTTATTTTGTCAACATCACTCAAACTGTGCTAGAGATGGATGAAACTAATAGGATTGGAGGGTTCGTAGACTCATGAACTATTTATAACGTAATAGGACCTGATCCTGCAAGCCCTTAGGTGCATGTTTAACTTTATACACACGAGCAGTCCTGTTGACTTCAGTGGCACTACTTGTGTGTATAAAGCTAATCTCATGAAAGAGGGTTTGTTGGAATGGGGTCACAGTTAGCAGGATTCATATAACTCATCTGAAGTCTGTTTAAATGGAATTTAAATCCCCAATTTTATTTACAAAGATGTTTTTTAAATTCTAAGTAAAGACTATGGGAATGTATCAAGGGAGGTTCTGTGTTTATAGCCTCCCTATTTATTTGTATAGCAGTAGTACCATTTGAGACATTATGCCAGCCACTGTATAGGCATGAGAGATGGGTTCAATGGGGTGGATGTCCTCTATGCAGTATTGTGTTAATTAGTTCAACGCAATATTTCTTTCCCTGTTTTGCCTCTGTTTTTCTGTGTTTTTCACTGCCCATTCTCTGCTCTCCACCCCCATCTGTATCTTTCCCTTTGCTTCTGCTGTGCCCCCTTTTCCCTCCAGTTTCTCCTGAGCAGAATGCAAACCTGGTACTGTTCAAGTCAAACTGGAATTTGTCTGCAGTTAAATGAGATGCATTGCACTGGCCCATCTGTACCCTCACAGCTACTGCTCTTAGGCAGGAAGAAATGAAAAGTAGTTATTTTTTTAAAAGCCCAGGAGAAATTTTGGCTCCATTGAAGTTGATAGCAAAACTCTCATTGACTTCTATGGAGCAGAGATTTCACCCCAGGAATTTGGGGCCTGATTCTGACATGGGTCAAACGCTCATACTTCTGTGGGAGTTATGGGCATTCTTATGTCCAGTTTTGAGAATCTATAATGTCTCAGCAACAGTTTGGCTTTATGAAATTCTGCCACATGCTCATAACAGTTGCTAGTATCACACAAGTGATGTGAGATCCAACTATAAAGATATTGGCACCTACAGGTCATGGTCTGAAAATATCCATGTCAGCCATGGTTTTGAATAAATGGTGAGAGACTTTAGTGTCAAACACATGAATTGTGTTGCACAGTTGTTGCCCTAACCTGACTGCTAACTGGTCAGTAAATCTGATAATTTAAGAGAGCTCACTGATTTATGAGCAACAGCAGATATGATTTCCACTGGGTTTACCCACGTTTTGGGAAAATCTGGTCTTTTGATCTTGGAAATGAAATAAAATATGAGCCAATTGAAACCCTAAATTGAATCAGGGAATCCAGACAACTCCAGTGACTAATAGAGCCCTGTTAGGGTGGATAATCCATTGGCATGGAATGAAACAAACAAAGGCACTGACGGAGGTGCTAAAAACTCAGCAAGCAAATAAACGCTGATGTTATGAACTGCTGCAACTAGTTTAGAGATTTGTTCTGCAGATTGCGACTTTAAGTTATTTCTAAAACCAGTAGTATTCCTAATGGAATATAATATAAGTGATGCTCCCAAGGGGTTTTTTTGGCTGTTCTTCTTATGGAAATGAAATCAAATTTCATCCTGTAGGAATGTCTGCAAGGGGTTTAATGATGATTTTTCCCACCCTGTTCCTGCATCAGAATTCCAGTGCTGCTGGATATGCCAACTCCTTCATTTTGTGCCAGTGCGCTTACTCATTTCCAGCCCTTCTAATGGCATTGCTTTGCAAGGGAACTGTTACTTTTATTTATTTATTTATAGCTGACCTGGTGTTTTACCATTTTCAGAGGACATTTGGAGACTTACTAGCCACAGCAAGAGGTTTGTTTTTCAGGCCTCCGTGTAATACGGTCTCTAGGTTCCTTTTGTGCCCTACTTAGGAAGACTATTGTATCCAACACAGAGTAAATATGAAATGATCAGTCTTCCTTGTTCTTCCAGTACAGCCCATAAATTTTAATCTTTATTAATATTTACGATGGCTTAAATGGAAGCTTTGAACCACTGAACATCTCATTAGTGCTTATGGGGATACAAAAGAGAATATTCTCCCAGGTGGCAAATGATATGTATGCTCTGGCTTGCAAGTCCTTAGACTTGTTGCAGCTGTGGGTTAAAGGGTGGGAATTTTCAATGGTGTTGTATAATGCTGGTTTTTAAATTGGCACTACAGCTGGCGACTTCAATCCGTTCCTTTTCACATGTTTAAGTGGTTTGCTGAATTGGGTCTTCAGAATTTGGTAGCAAAGAGTTTGAAAGCTCTGTACAAAGCAACTTTCATGTGTGCCTCTATATGCAGATGTGTAAACATTTTTTGTCGAGACTGCAAGGCAAAGCAGTGAATATAATGTGTGTGATCCTCAGGGATATTTATTGGCAGCCAGTGTTAAACAGCACATGAATTAGAAAGCTGGACCCAATGCATCTTTTATAACTTCCCACACAAAGCGTCACTGCCATTTCCCCAAAGGAGAACCTCTTTCGAACATTGTAGCTTTCCTAAAATGTCTCCGATCTCTTGAGTGTGAATTTTTGCTTCAGGCTGCAGAGGCCATCGAGCTGATTTCACGTAATAGCAAAATGCGTGACAGAGCCAGACACATAGTGTGACGGTCCTGTTAGTCAGCTTTCCTGTCTGTGAACCACCTTGTCTGGGCTTTGGTTGCTTTCAATTCTAGTTGTAATAACATAGTCCCATTTTGTCTTTGTTTTCTCCAACAATTCCCTAGGCTGGATCTTTTCATAGTTGAGAGGACAAAGGTTCTTTCTATTGCGTAGCCAAACAAACGGTGCCTTCTCTCTTGTAAGTTTCCAAGGTGGGAATCTCATGATTCACAGAGAACCATTAGTGGGCAGGAAATCACTGAGACTTTAATTTTGTGTTCACGCACCTTGGTTGCCATCAGTGCAGCTGATATCTAGCACAAGAGGTGGGGGGATTGGGCCCCAGAGGCTGGCTTGAATGGTTGGAAATTATAATGTAGAAACTGGTATAGCTAATAGCTAAACTGTGCTTACCTGCTAGCTTCACCCATGCTTGTGAACGGCTGAGTGCGGAGAACACTTAGGTTTTACAGTGCTTTACAAACATGAACTGATTCTCTGGGTAGATGGTAATTTACTTTCAACAACTGCTGATCTAGGCCGGTATATGAGAGTCTGAAACTCATTTCTAATTCCCCTGTGCCTTCCAGTCTCCTTACATAATCATCTTCAGGCATAAAATGTGTAGCACAATTACACCCAGTTAGTGTATCTGCATTTTCTTTTCTATAAATGGCATATTATGTAACGATTCAATAAAGCTTCACTACCCTTTGTTACTGTTGCTTCCTGTTCTGAGGTTAGTACTGCATATTTGTTTTAATAGCATGGGGGCTAGCAGAGCTCTGACTCTTATGGCTTCTGGCTGTAATAAGCCCTTCCAAAGTTCAAGGAAGTGGAATCGTCATCCTTCACTGTGATGGCTTCCCACTTTCTAGATATTGTTTCCCCATCCATTCCTATTCTAGAATTTTTTAATATGGCCTAGTTTGTGGCTGGATTTCTTTTTTTGATTGCAGAGTATTAACTTTTATATAGTCCAAATACATAGGCTACAGTATTACCGTCTCCAAATAATGAAAAACCAAGAGACTGGTCCTCCCCCAACTCTCAATCATGAGATTGATTTTAAAGATGATTTGTGTTTTGTGTGTGTGTTTAATCACACACGGGTTTCTTTCTATTTGCCTGCTTGTTTCTGAGCCTTTATGATGCACTTGCTTCATGTTTTAAACCATTTCTCTGTAACCACAAGAGCTAGAAATTTAACTATATAAAAAAAATAAAAATAGAGATTGTCATGCAATATTATGATTCTGGAAGCTGGGACCTTAAGAAAAACACTAAAAATGTGAGTGCACACTCTCTCTTTCTCTCTAGCAACATTGGGTTTGCATTTTAACTAATTCATAACTGTGTAAAATGCTAATTGGCTGAGTAAACGAAGAAATAGAATGGCAAGTCAAGGCTATCAGTCACTCAAGGTGGCACACGTTTACTTGAATAGGAGTGATAAAGATGTAACTAAAATTCTGGTTGTTTTCAGCATTTGCATTAAACAATAACTGCATCGTGACTAACAAATGCTGTAACTGGTGGAATGTGGAAACTATTGAAAACAAGGGCTAGAAGTCTAAATGGGTAAGCTAAAGTGTCAGGCATTAAATGAGGATATTGATATAATAGGCATTATGAAAACTTAGTGGAATAAGGAATAGTCAGTGGAACACAATAATATGAGGATACAATAATATATAGGAATGACAGAGTAGGTTGCTCTGGTAGGGCGGTGGCACTATATATGAAAGAGAGGATAGTCAAATGTAGTAAAAATCTTTAAATCATTCTGTATCCTAGATAATCCATGCTTGAACAAAGATTCTATCTATAATGAGTATAGCAGGAGGAATATACTACTGACCGTGGTGGTGACAGTTGCGAAATGCTCAGGAAGATTAGAGAGGCTGCAGAGGCAGAAAACACAATAATTAATGGGGGATTTCAACCATCCTCATATTGACTGGTTATACGTCTCCTACAGGAAGGATGTAGAATTAAAATTTCTAGACACGGTAAATGACTCTCATGTAGCAGCTTGTCCTGGAACAAACATAAGGAAGCACTTCTTCACGTAACACACAGTCACCCTGCAGAACTTGTTGCCAGGGGATGTTGTGAAGGCCAAAAGTATATTAGATTCAAAAAAGAATTAGATGGGTTCATGGCGGATAGATCTATCAATGGCTATTCGCTGAGATGGTCAGGGACACAACCCCATGCTCCAGGCGTCCCTAAATCTCCAACTGCCAGAAGCCTCTGGTATTGGCCACCATCAGAGCCTGGAAACTGGGTTATATGGACCACTAGGGCTCTCCTTATGTTTTTAAGGTGTAGAAGGGACTATCTTTCCCCCAGTTGAATGAATCGCCTGGGACTGTGTGTTTTTTGAGTATTTCAAAAGTATTTTACACTTGGAAGGTGCCGGCTAGGGAGATGCATGTATAATCCAGACATTGGCTTCTTGTCTACACACAAACTTGGATCAATTTAATTAAACTGGCTTAATAAAATCAGTGCAAACACTCTTGCTTTGATTTTTAAGAATAGCTTATTTCAATTCAGTTTAAACCAGGATCCTAACTGACTTAAGATAAATTGAAGTGAGCCTGACTTAACCCAAAATAAGAACTTCTACACAGCATTTTGCACGGGTTTAACTAAATCACATTTTAAGCTATATTAGTGCAGCTTTGCATGTATGTGTACAACACCTAGTAAAATGGGGCCATGATTGCAGCTGGACCTAGTTGATTTTAATACACATCAGAATCTGAACTTTTGGGCCCCGTCAAGACTAAGATAAAAGGGGTGGTGCTAGCTAACATGTGCCAACAGCATACTTTATCTTAGTCTAGGCAACACCGTAGATGCATAGCTCACTCTAACTCTCACAAACGTATTCCTTCCTAGTTCCACTGCTGTGGACAGAATGTTATTTCTTAAAACTACCTTTAAATGCATCAAAATACATTCCGGCAATTTGAAAATTCAAAGCATCATCCTGAAGACCAGCAGGTGCGGAATGACACAACAAGGAGGCATCTCATGGTCCTCATGAAGAAGATGCTTCTACAGTAGACAGTTGTTAACTTGAACATAAATGGGGAGAAACTAGTGTGGTGTTTTTGTTAAAGACATAATTACTTTTTTACTGAGAGGAAACATAAAATGGGTTACATACTTCAAATAATTAAACTTAATTGTGGTATGGATCCAAAAAGGAGAATATATGCTCTTTGGAACTCCTACAGAATATAATGTATTCCCAGTTTGCTTTTGAAGGCCAGGTTCTGTTCCCTGCAAGTCTTAACAGGCACAAGGATAAGAAGCCAAAGCAAGGCAGGGAGAATGTGAATGAAAATTTTGCAAGCTTTTTATAAAGCACAGTAAAGCAAAATAAAGTATTGACCAATGTCTGTGACCTTCCTCTCTGCTACGAGTGCTAAGACTGTATTTTAGGGTTGGTAGAATCTTAGAATTTCATGAATGAAAATCCACTTGAGATGCATGCTCTGCGGCCAGTAGTACTCCTGCATCTGTGTGATACACACGGGAACTTGCATTCTGCATGTGAGTAACTTCACTCTCCTGAGTAGTGTCCTTGGGAAGATGCCAGTCACATTTTTTTCTGCTGTTTCAAGCAATACCAGAAATAGAAAGCTGAGGTGTGTTTTTAAATTGTGCAATTAGGAAACCTGAAACTCCAGGGGCCACATTTACAAAGGTATTTAGGTCCCTATGGATGCAGATTGCTGTTTGGTGGGATTTTCAAAATCTCTCAGTGGGAGTTAGGTGTTTTTGAAAATCTCTTTTAGGCACTTGTCTCCATCTTCAGGCACCTAAATACCTTTAAAAATCAGGTCTTGGATTTCCAAGGGTATGTACCTGCTCCAGCTGAAGTGAATTGGGATTTTTCCACAAAGCTAGAAGATGGGCTGCCTTTGTATGAAGCTTTCTTAGAGAACTCTGGCAAAAATAAAACCTGAATGTGTATTAGCCTTTATTTGGGGCTTTAGTTACTGGTGTGTACTGCAGTTTGGGAGCTGTTTCTATGGCAACTATAAATCAACATGGATTTCCCATAGTACTGAATCTGTAGATGTGGCTTGGCCTATGGAAGGTTCATAATTGGGACCAGTTCTGAGTCTATCAAATACCTCAGTGTATTATCACCTTAGTGAATGGACTCAAGCCCCATACTGTCCTCCGTGTGCTCTGAGGTTTTGATCTGGATTAACCCAGCAGTTTTCTCATGTTCATAGGAGAGAGTCAGGAGAAGCCATCAGGAAGGAATCCCGTCTCCTGGCTTTCTATCCATTGGAACACACTGCTTCTCCAATTACTATAATGCTTCATATAATGTTCTGATATTCTTTTCCTTATCAGAGATGTATTCCCTTCTCTTTAATAATAATATGATATACCTATCTCATAGAACTGGAAGATACCCTGAAAGGTGATTGAGTCCAGCCTCCTGCCTTCACTAGCAGGACCAAGTACTGATTTTGCACCAGATCGCTAAGTGGCCCCCTCAAGGATTGAGCTCACAACCCTGAGTTTAGCAAGCCAATGCTCAAGTCACTGAGCTATCCCTCCTCCAAGAGACCTAAGGCTGTTTAATGAATTCATTAACTTCTAGTGTATGTTCTAAGATTTTCATTTTGAAATAATGGATTCTTGTTTGAATAAGCTTTCTGAAAGTTTTAAATATATCATAAATAAAATTTTAATGTAGACATTTTCACACCTTCAAAAGCACTTGTGTGACTTCAGCTTATGTGCTTTAATTGACAATGAGGGTTAGCATTCTAAGGGGCAGATTTTAGGCCCCTGGAGATGCAGAGATGAAATTCAGATGGAATATATGAGTGGAAGCAGGAGCGCCAGTGGCTGTTTTGGTGCGCTAGGCGGTGGAAGGTCCCGTCCCCAAAATGGTGCCCTCGACAGAGGCGGCGGAAAGTCCTGCCTCTGAAATACCACCGATGACTGTGGCGGCTGGATGTTCAGCCCCCGTGGTCGCCGCCCCCCAAATGCCTAGGTTGCCTAATGGGTTGTGCCGGCCCTGAGTAGAAGGTGTTAATGTAACCCACTCGCTGTCCAGCGTTAACTGTGTAAAACAGGGTCCAGGGTTAGGTATACAGAGATCTCAGCCTGCTTAGTATCATGGCAAACACACCATTTAAAAATCCTTTTAAACATTTTATTTAAGATACACGGGGGAGGGGAAAAGGAAAATAGCTTAAACATTCGAAGTATAAAGTAATAGGGCTTTCATTTTAACATCCCTTGTTCCCTCTCCCTTTAGCTGGAGAGAGTTTTTAAAAGGGGGGGAAAAAACCCTGTTTGACAATTTCTTAGATGGTAATAACTGTCCTTGTGAGGAAAAGAGAAGACGCTGGAGGTGGGTTGGGGCTGTCATTAGTCTGATCCCGTTTCTTAGAAGACAAGACAAGCAGATGCATGAGGGGAGAGGGAAGAACATCAAGGATAGAAAATGCGGCCTCTGTCTCTGGTGTTGACTCTCGCTTGCAGTCATGGGCGCAGGCTTCCTCTCTACCCAGGGGGTACTTGACATCCTCCCTCCCACCCCAGGCCTGCCCCCACTCCACCCCTTCTTCCAACCCCTTGTCCTGCCTCTTCCTGCCCCCCACTCTGCCCTTCTTTCTGCCCCCTCTCCCTCCTTCCTTCCAACCCAGTGCTTCCTGCATGCTGTTCCACAGGGTGCAGGAGGCTCTGGGAGGGAAGGGGAGAAGTTGATCGGCGGGGCAGACAGCGGGCAGGAGGTAAAGGAGTAGAAGGGAGCTTAGCACCCACTAATTTTTTTTTCCATGAGTGCTCCAGCCCTGGAACATCCACAGAGTCCATGCCTATGCTTTCTGTCTTGCTGCTGGAAAAAAACATAAGCCCAGCACACAATCTTATCTGCCATTCTGAGACCTGGCAAACTCATACCAGCATAGGGCTTTTTAGAGCGTGGCTTTTAGCTTCCTCTTTCTGGTCAAAAGCTTGTAGCATTGTTCCAAAATATGCAGTCTTGGCTGGCTAAACCAGACTCTAATTGGACAGAAGGAGAAAGGAGAGGGATGGGAAAGAAAAGAAATAAGGTATGGACAGAAAAGGACACACTGTTGGGAGTTGGGGAGGGAGAGGGGGAAGAGACAGAGAGTCTTACATCCCTGATGGTGATGTCCTCTTGCTCTCTCTCACTTTGGACCAGTCTGGTCAGGCCATCTCAGGATGAGGATGAAGAAAGCTGGGATCCCAGGAGATCATAGAGGTGTCTGCCATAATGGTGAAGATTGCTCAAGTAGCCAGTTTTTCTCTCTAAAGTCTTTCTTTAAAGATCCACAAAGGAGTAGTGTGCAGAATAGCCCAGCCTCTCATTATTTTGTCCACCAGTTAGGCCTAGTTTCCAACACGCTCATTTTAGTTTACTGATTTCTGGTTCCATGACTCAACAGATATATCACTGTTGCACATAGCCATAGATACAGGTATAATTTCTTCCCGGCTGGATTAATTTACTTTGAGGTTTGCATGATTTAAGAGACTATTTTATGTAACCATTTTAAAATCTCATTCTTGAGTTCAGCTTTTAGAGCATTAGTGGAAAAATACCACCACAATCAAGTCCTGAAAAACCAAGGCTAATGAGATCAGATGAAATACAGACCCACCTAATCACTGCCTAGAAGAAGAGAGGCATCCACGGAGAAATCGAAGGGAAGGAGAAGCTTATCAATGCAGGCAGATGTTGTGCAGATTTAGTATATGCTGTTGACTATTTATACGCATAGAACAATTTTAAGTTAAGACAGCGAGTTTACGCAACATGATGGAAAATAACTTTTTTCTGGTCCATTGGCAGTTCTGCAGAATTGTGTGTGTGTTGGGAGGGAATCATTTTGGGTCAACCTCAAACTAAAATTTTTCTGAATTTTTGGTGTTTAATTTCAATTTCAGGTACCTTTAACTGTTTGCTTTTTTTCTGGTGGCTTTTAAAAAAAAAAAAAAAAAAGGCAAAGAAGGGAAACTTTTAGAAAAAGGACTAGTTTCCCAAGAGGACTTAGGCACCATTCACAAAAGTGAGGAGGATGTGATGGTAGCGGTGCTGACCCCCTTACATGTGATAGTCCTTGGTTAGATTACATCTTCCATGAGACATCACCATTTCCTCTTTGGGGAGGGGAGTCCTTGGATACGGCGCATGATGGGAAATGGGGAGCCCAGCCCTGAAAGGAGAATGGGGACATGAGGTAAATGAAGTACAGCTTCCAGGGGGCACCCCGGCAGCTTTTCCAAGCTGCAAAATATTTTGGTTTTTAGCTATTTGGGTTGGGGAAGGGGCTATGAAAAATCACAATTTTCTGTGGAAAATTGGCAGTACTGTGTAGGATATGGTAAGGCGCATATCCAGAGGCAGAAGAGTAGAAGGGATGTATTGTTCAGTGCCTTATTTTCTTGGTTCTTTCCTTTTTAGCGCAACTGTATTGTGTGCATTTACAACGCAGAGCACAACCCGTTGCTGGGGCCTCCTGCTGCTACTGCAATAATAAGTGTGACAAGACATTTGCTGCACGAGATGATAGTATTGCTTAAATCTTAGTTTTTGGCTAGGTTAGTGGTTCTCTCACACACTATTGGCACTGGTACTACTTAGAGGCTCCTTCATTCAAATCTGTCTACAAATTAAAGTTAACTATGTAAATATTTATTCCTGACTGGTGTTGATAACTGACTGACTCAAACAGCTTTGGAGAAAACAGGGTTCAGAATGTTCTGAGAGGCAAGAGCTAAAACAAGCCCTTTCCCCATGGAAAGTTACTCATCTGAGGCCAAATTTAGCAAAGTAGTTAAGCACGTTAAGTACTGAATAGGGATGCTTTCTTGAATTGCAACCTAGGTACGTAAGACACAAAGTTCAACATCTTACAGTCAACTCCCTGTTTAAAAAGGACCAGATTTAATCCTTAACACCTTTATAATAGTCATTTTATCATCTGATTTACCACAACAGCTCCCAAGAAAAATAGACCTCACTTATCATAAGGAGTTTTGTGTTTTTTAGTTCCTTTCCCAGCTTAGGAAGACTCTTGGAGCAACTACCAGAGTGATAAAAGCAAAGTCTGTTTGTTTGTTTTGGCTCGTGTATCGAATGATGACCTTTTTGTTAAATATATCATACCTACATTTAACTGAATATTGGTGGCAGCTGTTTGAAATGGAAAAATTCTATTTCCCACTTATGTCCACAGCAAAGAATGCCACCACAAAAGGAGGCGTTCAAGTGCAAAAGGACTTTTTACACTCTGCTTATGGATGGGCATTGTTAATGTCCTCAATTAACATCTGCATCAGATAAGAAAGGGAAAAAAAATATCTCATTTTTACCATAGATAAAATGCAACAGAAATAGACATATTAAACACAATGAATTCACTTTCCCATAATTATTTTCTTTTTATAAAGCAGCACACTTACAAAATATACAAGTTAAAAAGAAACGTACAACATTTGCCAACAGTTACTGTGCAATGCGATGTGAAAACAGAGGGTGTTGATTTTTTGCTTTGTTTAAAAACAGACCTGATTCACTTTTGCTTGCAGAGGATGTGATGGAAATGAGAAATGTAACATTCTGCTGATGGAGATTTTTTTTTTTCCTGCTGCTATTGTAGAAAATCGAACCCAAATCTCAGAAGTCCAGCATAACTCTGAAACAGCAACATTTGGGACCCTGGGAAGAGATCTTTCAAACAAAATACAGTTCATTCTTCTAAGTCATATATTTAGCAAAAGGAAGCTCTAATTCTATTATTTGTATTAGGAAACTTCTTTTCTAAATACTGACTTATGTCAAACATTTGTTACAGCTACTGTAATTTGAAGTCTCTCTTTGTGTTCCTTCAATTTGCTGCTGAGTTCTGGAATACTCCTTTATGCTTGTTTTCTTCATGGAAACAGAAATGCAAATGAAGGAGGGAATTAAACCTAAAACAATTCCTTAGTGCCACTGGCACAAAGAACCATTTGTTACCCATTAGCAACCAATTAAATGGCATATAAGTAGGAAAAGTCTTCTGCAACATTTCTGAAAATAAGGGTGACATTCAGATCTCTGGCTGGCAAATCAACACATCTGTATAAATAAAATAAATTTTTAAACAGAAGATCCAGGGGCCTTGACGTAAATGGGAATTAGACCCCCTTGCGCTGATTTGTAAAAGGATTTTTACGGGTAACACCTACTTTACACCCACTGTCAAACTTCTGGAGCTTGATGTGAATGAGAATCAGGGTCCTAGTGTTTGAATGAAATTGGGATCACCGCAACCTCTATTCTTTTCTACCAAACTAGTTTATTTTTCTAAGAACAGGCTGGTTAAGCTGTTGTTAATATTACAGTAAAACATTGTTCCCTAGGAACTGTTTTCAGTTTCTTGATGCACATATTCCCCTCCTCCCCTGCTGGCTCAAAGTAATCTTTCTTCCCTTATGCAGGAGAGTTTTGTTTACCTCCACTGTTTTGTCAATGAAATCTGACTTTTTTTGGTCAACAAAACTAATATAGATAAAGCCTAAGCTGGTCTGTCAGAGGAATCAGATGTCAGCATCAAGAGGAAGGTTGGTTTTCAGCTTTGGATGTAGGGAAGCAGTGCACTCTTTGTTCCCATTATTGTTAGCTGGAGTTTGTGCCTAATTTTCCATGTAATGGGTTGAACGTACAACTCTGATTGCTCTCTGCTATATTTAAGCATTTGCCCTGGCCTTTTGATTTCAGTGTGACAGGACTGCATCTCTGGCTTCCACCTGTGACTTTCTAGACAATGCAGATTGCTTTGTGATTAACAATTTATGCAGAGTCATGGAGGAGCGCTCTCTTTCTCTGTCTTTTTCCCCTCCTCCCTATATACCTTTCTGGGTTTTTACAATGACTTGTCCTTTAAATAAGGTGTTTGGGTCACTGAGAAGTGGAATAGGAACTGTATCCCACTTCTGTAGATTGTCAGTCTCCTAACTGGTTCCCGTTATTATAGGTATTAATCCTTTTGAATGGGAGGCAAAGAAGTTTAATTTATATGCAGATGCTGTCTTGAATCCAGAAGCAGGGATCTGGAGTGTAATACTTTTCCTGTGAAGGAGCAGTAATGCTTTCTACCTAGCCTGTGTACTCTTCTTTTCTTGTACCCTGTCTTCACTCTACCTCAGTCTCTTGTGACCTTCCCTGCCCCTTTGTGAGATGGAGCGAAGTTACACGTGCTGCCCCTAAATTAGAGGCTGTCGTCATGCAGAAACTTGGCCTGCTTAGAAATGCTGTCCGCTCAATTGCGTCAGTAGCAGCTTATTGGCATTCTCTTCTATGCATTCCCCCTGATCAACATGCACCATGTGTCACCTCGGCAAGTATTTTTATCCTTCAAGTTTTAGCAGAATTGTGTCTCCATCGTGATGATTATTTTTTATACCCTCCACTTTTTAAAATACCAGTTGCATTTGGGTTGGACAGCTAGAAAACAAAGGTTGCTGATGAATAATTTTTAAGTGGCTCCTGTATTGCGAGCTAAATGGTAACATTTTATTCGGCAAAAAAGGCTGCGGAGAGGGGCACTGCAGCTCTGATGCTCTCCACCTTGGATGGAAACAGATGAAGTGTTTTTTTGTTTAAACGTGTTGCTGAAATTTAATTGGGATTTACCATGGCTGTCCCTTTGTTTTCCTGGAGCTTCTGTGTAGCCTTATGAAGCTAACATAAACCTGCTGTGAACATATGGATTGTTGAGCCAGCTGATAGCTTCAGATTCAGGCTTGATCTTTGTTAATGATCATGTTATTTCATGTCCATCCTTTCTGCTGCAAAATGTTTAGGAGAATTTGCTCTTGTTGAAAAGATAAATAACCAGACTAACCAGCTTGTTTTCCTGGTAGGTGTTAGGAAGCTGAGTAATGGTCCTGGGGAGGGTTTCATAGGTGTAGTGAATGTATCAGAAGGCTAGCTACATGTTTCCGTTTAGGACCAAATTTTTCAAAAGAGCTCAGTCCTTGAGACTGGGGTCACATTTTCAAATGCCTATTGAGGCACCTTAATAAATGTGATATTTGGCCACAAGCATCACTATGGGAACTGCTGGGTGCTGAACACATCTGGCCTTGAGCTCTTTTTTTTTTTAGAAAAACTGGTCCCACGCATATAGATGAATCTTTGGAGGTGATGTACCATTGATTCCAGGGATGTTACACCAGGGAATAATTTGGTGCCATGTGCTCTTTTTTAATTTATTTTTATTTTATTTTGTAATTGCTTGGGTTTTTTGCTTGGGAGAATTCTTCCTAGGCAATATATTCCAAGAAACAGATAAGAAGTAGAGATGTGATTCTCAAATGTCCACAAATGTACTTGTTCTGAAAGCTTCTAAATATTGACTCTAATTGAACCAATAGGCTAAAAATTCTAGGATTTTGGTTGTGAAGATGAACTGAAGCCCACACGGTCTTTATAACTTGAATTCTCTTTGAGACCCTGGTTTAACATCCTACAGCTTTGTCCTTTTTTGGAGTTGCAATTCACTTCCTTTGGTGTGCTATAAAAGCAAAGCTTACCCAGAGCAGCAAACAGCCTCTGTTAGAGGTAATGTTTACTCTAGGGACCCTGTGGAACGCTGAATTCTAGCCACCGCCTCTGGCTGAAGCTGTATGTTGCAGTAACCTGCTTTTCTCTCCTCTGAAAGCCACCTCTTTTGCAGTCTTTCTACACCAGCTTCTTGATTTCCCCAATTCCAGACTTATTGCCCCAGCTATTGTTAAGGAATTCCCTTATTCTCCCATCTCATTTTATCTTCAGATTTCCTAGTGATGTAAAAAGCAGTCCATACTTTGATCAAGTCTATGAAATGATGAAAGGTTCTTCTCAGAACGTCATGGTGCCAGGATGTATACGGCTGCTTTGTGGTTTTGCCTAGAGCCAGATTCTGACATCCATCACATGAGCACAAACCTGAGATAACTGAACTGAAGTCTAATGGAGTTTAGTTCTGACCTGAAGCACCAATGCAGAGTCCTTCTCTCTAGTATATAGATCAGGGGTGGGCAGCCCGGAGCATCTCCTGCACCCCCAACCCTCAGCCCCAGCCCCACCCCAGAGCCTACACCCCCAGTCAGAGCCCGCACCCCAACCCCCAGTTTCGTGAGCATTCATGGCCCGACATACAATTTCCATACCCAAATGTGGCCCTTGGGCCAAAAAGTTTGCTCACCCTGATATAGATACTGTGGATACAGATCAATTTGGTCTGTGGTGATCAGTGTGACTGCAGGCTGGTTCTGGCTTGAGGACACGGGAAGGGAAGGCAAAGGTGATGAGTAGCTAAAACTTGTTAGCTCTGCAAACAAGTTCACTTATGCTACCTATTTGTTGTTCTGTTTTGTCTTTTTGGAATGGAAGCTTTAAGAGACAGGAACTGTCTTGCTATGGGTACATCTACACAGCACTTGGGTGGTATAATTCTCAGCATGAGTAGATGTACATGTGGTGGCTTTGCTTGAGCTAGCACCTAAAAATATTATTGCAGTGTGGCCACGCTGGCTTTGGCTAGGTCGCCCAAGTACAATCCTGCCTAACTCTCTGGATGTGTACATGGGTGTCTAGCCTGAGCTGCTTCCTGTGCTGCTGCAGCCACACTGTTGTTTTTTAGGTGCTAGCACAAGCAGAGTTAGTGTGTGTGTCTACCTGAGCTGGGAGTCACACCTCCAAATTGCAGTGGTTGAACCCTATGTGTTTTTCCCTGTTCTCAGCAGGCACCTCTAGGCTATAGAAACAATAGATACTGATCGGGGTGGTTCTAGCTTTTTTGCTGCCCCAAGCACAGCAGTCAGGCAGCCTTCGGCGGCGCACCTGCAGGAGGTCCACCAGTCCAGCGGATTCGGCGGTGTGCCTGCGGAAGGTCTGCCGGTCCCGCAGCTTCGGGGTACCTGCCTCCGAATCCGCGGGACTGGCTGACCTCCCACAGGCAAGCCGCTGAAGGGGGCCTGCCTGCTGCCCTCACAGGGACCAGCAGGGTGCCCCCCGCGGCTTGCTGCCCCAGGCACGTGCTTGGAGTACTGGTGCATGGAGCCGCTGCTGATACTGATAGTAGTAAGCAATTCAGCATGGTATGTTCAGGTTAGTTCTGATTATAATGTTATCTATGTTATAAAACTTAACTGCCTTTTTGTTTTCTTTTGCCTATTATTTCTTCCTAGGTGCATGTTCATGTGGCACTATGTAGACTGTCTTAGATTCACTAGGTGAATTTTCATCCGTTGGGAACAGACAGAAAAGCCAAAGCAATGGGACCTAATTCAACTTGATGCAACTATTGCTTGCACTTAAGTGTCTGTTTGAAAGTTACAATTAGCCTTGTGATATGTTGCAAAAGATCTTCACTGAGCATTGTAAAATTGCAGGGGCTACACCTTGTACCTGGGGATGCATTGCAAAGCCATCTACAAGGGTTGTACTTTAAACTGCACTTTTAGATGTAGTTCAAACCTTACTGAACTGCAAACTTAGTAGCTAGGGAGTTGGTTTATTTTGAAGGCCGTGGCTTAACTGCAGACAAACAATTGGATGTGTGGTAGCGTAAATATTAGCATGTGTTTATTATGGATTACAGCCTCAAGAGGAACTCTGGTCAATAAAAAACAAAATAAAGCTTTCGCATTAAAACATGCTTTCTAAGATCACTGAATGATAAATTGGCTTCCTTGTAGCAATAGAAGTGATCGGAACGGGAGAGGAAATTTGTTTGAAACAAGCTGCTGACATTGGTTAATTGGTCTTAAAAGCCAGCATTTAATACATGCAACAGTTCTAACCTTGGGGATTTAAAATAGCAGTGAAGACATTCATCATTTGATTTGAAAGTGATTCCTCTGTTACGACTTACTCACTGCTTTTTGTGTGTTTCGAGAATGTGCTTGTACCTTCCCCACTTCCTCTTGGTTTTCCCTCTCATTTATTCACCAATGTAAAATATTCAGTGCTTGTATCCACTAGAAGGAGCAATTTTGTGCAACACAGTTTAATCACTTCCCTCTCAGTGTAGATAAGACTTCACTGCCGATGAAAGGTTTTGCCAGTATAATTATACTGTGTAGTTAAACCTGCAAATTCTCCTAGTGTGTACCCAGATAGTTTGGTATAAAGGTCCTTTATACTGGTGTAGCTTATGTTGGTTTGAGGAACATAAGAGACACTGGTTTAAACAGTTATACTGGTGTAACTATCCACACTTGGACTTTCACTGGCATAGATATTGTGGTAAAACACATCACTCCCTAACTGCCACTGCTATACCAGTGGAACCAGAGACCAGGCCTGAGTTTGCTACCACTTCAGCTATGCACATCTGCAATCCCAGTCCCAAACCAGGATCTAGCGCACTTGTCCAGCCATTTGAATTGAGCCAGAAAATCACCTGCATCATGCGCTAACCTGGATAAGCCTCCTCTTGGTATGGGTTCTGAAGTTGGCACTAATTCTAGCGCAGCTGTCTGCAGAAAGGGATCTTGTTAACTCCAGCAGGGGCTTTGTGGCGCAATAGCGTGGCCTGTTAGCAACTCCTCACCATTTTAACTCCATCCTGGTGCTTGCATCCAACACCTATCCGCAGCTATATCATCTTGGGACGGGTGGAAGATCTCATATGGCTTACATCAGTTGCAGCCACCGCTATCACCCTGAACCACATCTTAGTCAGGGTGACCGGAGTATCTGACACAAGGCATCTGCAGAGCTGCCCAGCCATGTGTCAGTGTGGCTGCCAAATCAGAGGCCTCTCCCATGATTAAATCATGGAAGCTTGCACACTTATGTGCGAATGTTCCTTGTTTCTCTGCCACTATATGCTAATGAGAAGATCCTAAGCTAGACCAGTGGGTCTGGTAGTAAACTCCTTACACACAATCTAAACCTCCAAAAAAAGTTTTTTTTTCCTTAACTCACCACAACTGGAATCTAAAATACCAAGGCCCCTAAACTGGAGGTGGTTCATCCCAAGAGCTTCTGTGTTCCCACATCACATACCAAGGTTGCCCAATCCTCTGTCACTTTAAGGAGCCCTCCTCCACAGGAATGTACTAGTGACAGTGTTGCTAGCCTAAGGGCCTGAGAAACCTATTCTTGTGTGATTTACTGGCCAGAGTTTGCAGACCCCAGGAGTTTCAAGTAAGCATCCCAGCTGAATCCTTAAACCTTTTTGAGGGCCCTTCCATTGCTGGTGTCTAGTTCACCTTCACCTCTGGCATGCTGATTGGATGCGATTGTGCAATACCTAGGAAGACTGCACGTTTCTATACTGTGCTCTTCACTGCTTGTGGAGATTTTTTTTTTTTTTTTTTAAACCTTGTGTTCATTCAAATTTCTGCAAGTTCAACTTTCAATGTAAAGTTGCAAGTATACTGAGGTAAAAATGATTGATTGTGGGGGGAGGAAACTGATTTAGTAAAGAGAGTCCCTAATCTTGTTGCTGTGTAGATCTTTTTTTTTTTTTTTTAAAGCCCTAATCTGAATAGGATGAAGCTGATTGCATTATAAATTCCATCAAGGAAATGCTCACTTTTGCAATTTAAACCTCTTAATATGCTGATTCATCTCTGTGCCTCCATTTCCTAGCCACTAGGGGACGTGTGCACATGTCGTCTAAAGTTACACTTACAGCCCTTCCATGGAAAAGAGTTTTTGAGGGCCAGTGTAATAATATTTTCTTGCGTGTACTTGGAGTTTCTGAAAGACTTACAACCAAGAACTAGCAGTTGAATCTAAAAGCTCTTGATTAGAAGTATGACTGACCCAGCCTAAGCTGGGGTTCAACTTAGGATCTTGAGCCTCTATTGCAGGGATCGGCAACCTTTGGCACGCGGCTCGCCAGGGTAAGCAGCTTGTTCATCCCGCGCCACTTCCTGCCGCTCCCATTGTCCTGGAGCTGCGAACTGCAGCCAGTGGGAGCTGTGATCGGCTGTACTTGTGGACGCAGCAGGTAAACAAACCGGCCCGCCAAGGTGCTTACCCTGGTGAGCCGCGTGCCAAAGGTTGCTGACCCCTGCTCTGTTGCATGAACCAAAGGAGTAATTCCACTAGGTGTGAGCTGTAGTAGACATTTATCCTCTTACATGAACCAGGAGGGGGGAGGACAAAGACCTACCTGTTCCTGATATGATTTACATAAGCTTTAAAGCATAGCAAAATTATTTCTCCACATGCTGCTCTCAGTATGATATATTTCAACCTACCTCCACTCATTTCTGTTTCACTCACCCCTTGCGTATTGAGAGTTTCCTGGTGCAGGGAACATGATCTTTCTTACTGTGTTAGCAAAATGGGGATTCACTGGTGTTCCTACATGCTGTGTATAATAATCATATCGTATAGGAATCTTAGTCTATTAATTCTAACTTGTGTTCCAAAGAACCTATTTTAAATCTTGCCGTGTTTTTGTTTTTTTTTTTAAATTATCCTCTTACCATCTCTCTATATGGCTCGTGTGTGTGTGTAAGAGTGTGTAAGTGCGTGAAGGTAGTGTCTCCAATAAAATTATTAGCTTGTGTGTGTTTAATCTTCACTGGAGATGCAGGAATGAAAACTGGCTGAGGATTTGATTAGAACAGCGCTAATACTTAGAAACATTTAATTTCCATTGTCTTAAAAGATGCCCCCCCCCCCCCAAAGCTAATGAATCCCGAGTAGTATTACACTAGTAGCATTTTAATGGATTATGAAATTACAATGCAATGCTGAGCTCTGATAATGCCCCGTGTTTGATATGTATTAATTAGAAGTTCTATATAAAGTGCCTTACAAAGGTATTACCGTTATCCCCATTGTATTCCAGTTGAGACAGAAGCATGTAGAAGTAGAGTGACTTGTCCCAGTTCCTACAGCAAGTATGGGGGTACAGTTTGGAGTAGAATTCAGGTCTTTTGGCACTCAGACTAGTGCCCTATCAGGTCCAGAGTGAATCATCTATTCAGAATAAAAGCCAGCTTTGTAAACAGTCCCCATAAGAATGGACCTGAGCCAGAGCAGCAGACCCTCCCTTTCCCAGTTATGATGGTTAGGGAAATTTGGAACAGATCCAGTCTTGATATTTAGATTTGTGAACTCTTTGGGACAGAGTTTGTCTGCACCTTTGCACTGTACTGGCACAAGCGGCCCCGGATCTTTGTTGGTCCCTATGCACTAATGTAATTAGCATGCTTAATAATAATTAAAAAGCCAAACATTGTGGTTCCTTTTAAGTGGAGGTAGCGTCTCATTTTGTTCACAGCTACGTAAGAACTGGCATGGTGGGTCAACCAATGGTCCATCTAACCCAGTATCCAGTCATCTGGCAATGGCCATTGTCAGAAGCTTCAGAGGGGAATGAACAGAACAAGTAATCATCAAGTGATCCATCCTGTGTTATCCACTCAGCTTCTGAGAAACAGAGGCTAGGGATGCTCAGCATATAAGTGCTCAGTCACTTGGTTCTCAGATCCATTCAGTACTCTCGGATGGGCATATCCAGTCCCAGGGGCTTGTTGGTCTGTAATGTACCCTTTGGCTCAGATCCACATTTTTCTTTTGCAGGTTTCCTGTTTGTGCTACCTTTTTGAAGTATTGTTTGTTTGTTTATATCTTTGCTCCTGTAAGCCATAAAGCGGCTGAGACTTGCCCAAGATCACACAATGAGTCAGAAGCAGAGTCAATAATGGAATGGTGGTCTACTGACTCCCAGCCCAGTATCCTCTATCAGTTGTATGACAGTCTCCTAAAGAACACATGCATCCTGTGCAGAATTTGACCTCAGAATATTAGCATCTAAATGGGTCCTCTCGCTAAAAATGAGTCCAAGGAAGTGTTTGCTTTTGAACTGACTCCTTGTGGCCCAGGTGGCATATTCTCCTGTTGCTAAGTTAAGCACTAGAAAATAAGAGCTTCCAAGATGGAATCCCAGCTTTAGCATCATCAACTGCCTGTCTACTGCACTTGGGCAAAGCCTTGTTTTCCAAGACAAATATAGGCCCTGCTTGACATGACATGAATGTTGATTTACGTGGGGAAATGGTCTGTTTCCCTTGATTTTTTTTAGTGACTTTTCTACTGTTCCTACAGTTCTCCTTTAGATACATCCTAATCCAGTCCTGTAGCCTGTGTGAAACTGAGATATTAAAGCCTTTTACTAGGGAGAGCTAGCGTTTTAAGTGATGAATAACAAGAGATCTGCATGGTTGCCTAAATAATGAGCCTAACTTAATCAGGTGTCTGATAATTTAATATACAGTGATCAGCTAAATTGTCATTCTGTGTGTGGGGGAAAATAATCCTCCTATGTTTTCAGGATGGCATAACTTAATAAAATTTCCACCCTTTATGGCCTATTATTGGGCTGATGGTTGAAACCTATCAGGCTTGATCCTGGGCATGAATAAATTAATGCACTTAGACCAAAAACAGATTAAAAAAGAGACACATACTAAACATGAATAGTATAGAAAAGAAAGCTGCTGTTGTGGACTAGGACGTGCGAGGTCTGGCTATGATTCTTGGCTTTGTCACACACTTGCTGTGTGACCATGGGCAAGTCACCAAGTCTTTCTGGGGATGTCTACGCTGTAGCTGGGAGCAAGCCACCCAGCCTGACAGACTCATGCTAGTGGGGGCTTGAGCTCTCAAGCCTAGCGGGTCCAGTGGGCTTGAGAGCACAAGCTCCAGCCCAAGTAGCAACATCGGCACAGATATTTCTTTAGCCCATTAGCTCGAGCCTGGCTAGCATGGATCTATCTACATGGGCTGGGAAGCTCACTTCAAGCTGCAATGTAGACTTACCTTTAGGGTCTCATCTATAAAATGAGGATGATGATAATGAGAGCTGTTCAGGAAGTGGATTTTTCCATCCTGGAAACAATTGAGTTCTATTTTTTTTTTTTTTTTTTTTTTTTTTGGTCCTAAATTGGGATGAAAAGCCAATCTTTTGAAACTTTGCACAAAATGAAATTCTAAAAAGCTTTGGGTCTGTCAAAATGCTTTGTGTTGATTGATTGCAATCCTTTTTAATGTATTCAGTATAAAGTAAGTTCTAGGGGTCAGCCACATGGTCCGATGTGGGAAGTGCTGAGTAGAGCTGTGCCAATAATGGAGACTTCTGCCTCGCCTGTTACATGGCAAATGCAGCCCAGCCGTGAATAAAGGGTCCAATCCTGCTTACACTGAAGCTGATGGCAAAACTCCCAGTGTCTTCAGTGGAAGCAGCACTGGGCTCATTCCTAATTGCAGTGATTGTTTTAGGCTCCAAGTTTAGTGGTGTGTGTGTGTGTGTGTGTGTGTGTGTGTGTGTGTGCGCGCGCGCGCGCGCGTGCGCGCGCGCGCGCTAAAGGTGGAAAATCCCTAATGAACTTACTGTTGTTTGTATTGCATCCTAAGAGACCCAGTCATGGACCAAGATGCTGTACAAATCCTGCCCCAAAGAGCTGACCCCTTGAAGTTAGATGAATAGAAACTTATTATTATTATTAAAGGCAAACTCAGGTGTCAAGTTATTTTGGGATTTAAACACTTGGCAGCCAAAAGGAAGGGGACTGTGGTAGCACAGGAGACTCAGATGGCAAAACTGTTCCATCGAGTTTTATTGCCCCAAGTGAATACAGGAGCATAAATAGTGGAAAAAACAGCTCGGTAGTTTAAGCACAGGACTGAGAGCCAGGAGCTCCTGGTAACCAAACCTAGTTCTTCCACAAGCTATGTAAGCTTGGGCAGGTGGCTTAACCTTGCTGTGTAATAGCATTTTTTTATCTGCAGAATGGGATTATGTGACTAACTTTGTGACAGGATAAAGGTGCTGCAGCCTGGAAAGGGTTATCAGATCCTGGCTAGTTGCATGGCTGCTTGAAGCAGAGGATAAAGGAAAGGGAAGCTGGGTCAGAAGGGTGTTGCCTCTCTTCCTGGCTGGCTGAAACAGGGAAAGCTTATGGGAATTATTACCTTGTGCATTCAATTGATTTGCTTTTGTTTTTGTGGATAGTAAAACAAGCTCTGAGGAAAGGGCCTTAAAATGAATTCGAGTTTGGAGCTTTGTTTCCCTTCTCTGGCCGATGACACTGCCCTCTTACGCTTGTACAGATGGTGAACTCTTAGGGGCATGGTTGGTCGGTCTACACTGCAGCTGGGACAACCTTTCCCAGTGTGAGTAGATGGTGCGCTAAAATTAGCAGTGTGGCCATGGGGCCTCAGACTAGCTGGCCACTCTCCTCCCCCTGGGTATGTCCTTGTGTAGCTAGCCCAAGATGCTACCTGTGCTGCCATAGCAGCGCTGCTATTTTTAGCTTTCTTTAGCATGTGTTAACCCTAGTATGTGTGCGTTTACCCATGCTGGGAAGCACCCTCTTAGCAGCTGTATAGTCATACTGTGTGTGTGTGTGTGTACAGAGCCCAGCACAATGGACCTGCTCCTCGATTTGAGGCTCCTGTAGTACAAATAATCATCTCTGATGTTGTAGTGTGAAAACAGCTGCAGGGTGCAGACTTTTTAAATGGTGACCATTAGAATTGGTATTGCTATTTATAAACAAGAAATGAAGGGGAAACTATAGCTGGCTGGGAAAAGGACACGTTTTTGTTGGAAAATCTTTGTCCCTCATTCTCGAGGATCTTATTCAGGAGAATTTACCTGTTCCAACTGTTGGCATTGGTGAAACTCTCATTTCTGATTTAGGAAGCAGATATGGGGCATGAAACACTAGAGGGCACCAATGTGGGATGCACCAACAGGATGCATGATGCCAAGGTGTTCTGGAGATCTGGTGGTTTCAGATTTGGTCAAGCTGGGACTTTGTTCCCGCTCACCAATATGTATGTCAATGGGGTGTCTGTGCCCACAGTTAGTCTGGGTCCCCTAAAATGTGTTACTACCTTGGCTCATGAAGCTGTATCCTGATATGAGAGCACATGGTAGAAGATGTAATTTCTGCATTGATCGGTTGCAGGATGGTAATAGAATAAGCATTTGCCAGCTGAAGGGAAGATGGTACTGCCTGCAAAGCCATTTGGACACCAGTTTGCCCAATGTAATTTATGTTCTTGGGTCGTGTTTCACACTGCACAACAATTGTAAGGATAAGAGAGAGAACTTTGACCAGGAGTGGGTCAATGCCTATGCTGGCCCCGGAACAGGCATCCTGACCGTTCATCTCTAATAACTGGGACCTGATCTTGGAGAGCGAGGGAATGGATGCCTTGAGTGGCCACATCCTTTGTTTGGAGGAGAATGTGATTAAAATGGAATAATGTAATTGTGATAATGGATGGTCTGAGCATATCAGTGCTCTGTATCCACTTAACTGTGAGATAATGGATTTTATGTATTGTTAATTGGAGACCTTATCAAAAGCTCTTGTTTTGAAATTCATCTCTCTCTCCCCCCAAGTACGCCATGCGAAGGGATTGGACAGGAAAAGCAACAGCTGCAGACAAAACCCAAGTGCTAAGAAATCAGAACAAAAGAAATAAAGCAAAAGTGCAACGTCCCATGTAATGGAATCGCACAGCATCAGTGCACCTCTTCTCTTTCCCTTGTGGATGCACAGGGATAGAAGGCATTCACTCCATCTGCCAATCTGCACGTCCATTCATAGACTGAATTGATTGGCTCGTTCTCCACTGGAATTGTCCAGTGGATGCAGGATGAAGTAGAGTGGAGGGGAGAACATGGAGCAGGCTGCTCCAGGGCTGAGTCAGGGTCTGGAGTCTGGGCTGGCATGCTCTGCTAGCCATCATGCAGCCCCAACAGTTTCCTCTGCTGCTGGTGGTCCTGGTCCCTCATTGTCCAGTTGTGCATGGTGTAGGCCACTGACGTCTTTTTCTTTAGCATGGCACATGCTGCAGTCGGGTTGTGCTGGTCCTGCTCGAGCATCTCCCTCTGCGCTTTCAAGAACTGGTTCCAACTTGCTGGCAAAGTCCTTCTGCACTCCTGCAGCAGCTCATCCAGGGGCCTCTTTCTCCCCTGGAAGTTCAGGACCTTCTCACAGAAGGCCTTGAAAAGCAGTGAAATAGCACATTATATTTCTGTCAAGAGTGGGGGGGAAAGTTTCTTCCTTTTAACTTCCTGCCTCACAGCAACTTTGATCTTCTTGACATGCATTCTCCATCTGCTGCATCCCAGGGTTCCTGCCCACCAAGATTACGGCAAATGCTTATGTATAATGTACAGGCCTTTGTCACATTGGGCATATGGGAGGACAGGCCAGGGACCTTTTTAGTAATGATGGTCTTAATTATTTTAGGCTGCCGTGGCACTGGAACAAGTCCCATTCCATTTGCATACATGGGTCATTCCTTAAGACTTAATGCCCAGGTTGAGACAACCTTGCTCACTTGCAAGTGCAAACTGGCTGACTTAGAGCTCGTGATTTAGCTTTGTTATGTTGTTAATCTATGGGCCTGCTTCTTTGAATAAGAGGATCACAATCTGGTGTGTATCCTAGCTAAACAGGTCTTGACTCATCTCTCTGGATTCCATTCATTTTACAATCCTGAATACCTTTAAAGTGAGAGTTTTTTCAAAGTTGCCAAAGGGATTTGAAATTAATCCCCTGGGCATGTTGGAAAAATCTCCACCTGTAAATTTTCTTTGCAGTTGTCCCTGAGGAGGGTTCAGCCCAAAGGGGATTTCAGACTTTCAATATGCTGGATCAGCTGAGCCTTTTCATCTCATTCAGGGTATGTCTAGGGGGGTGACTTGTATTTGAAGGGCAAGATCTTTCTGCAAAGGTAGATTCAGGTATCTAAATACTGAGGTACATAAAACCCAAAGGGATTAGGAAGTCAGGAGTGAAATACATTCAAGTGGCCTAAGTGAAATCTGCGGTCTCTCCCTGTAGAGCAGCACAGCCTATGACTAATAATGCAGTACCAGCTTTGAGCAATCCCAGGGTTAAGAGTGTGGATAATTAAAATGTTTTGGAAAGCTCTCAGCAGTTTAGTTGACACACATTGGCTGCATGATAGGGAGAGGGTTTTTCAGGCTGCTCTAATCTATTTGGATATGGAGCAATGGTGTTTCCCCCTCTGCCCTGCCACCTCACCTTTGCCCATATTCAAGCCTAGTCTAGCATTTGCTTGTTTGCTTGAAAACTAGCGCTGGGGCACAGTGTGCATACGTCAGTCATACCTGCTGTAGTTCTTAATCCTTTCAATCTTTACAAATGTGTGCTGCACATCCAGGCCTGTTTTAAGCACATCTGAGCATTTTGTAAACCTGTCTAAGACATGCACACTCTCTCTCTTTATGGTGGTTGTGTTCCCCTGCTCTCCCAAAGCTCTTTTTGCTTGCTTCTCTGAAGACGACCATGACGCCACTCATTCTACCCTTACTGATGAATCACCTTTGTTCAGACAATAATTTTACTCTCACCCAGGCCCTATACACCTTTGCTGTTCCGAAGTTGAGTTAGTGCCTAGCTGCAGATGGCATAAGTTGTCTGAGTAATATGGAAAATACGTGGGTCACCTCATTTCTTTGTTCCTGAATTCCCCATCTGTGCAATGGAGAAAATACTTTCTTGCTCCCACCTTTTGTCTGTCTTATCTGTTTAGTTTCTGATCCAGAGCCCATTGAAGTCAATGGAAAAACTCCCACTGACTTCCCTGGGCTTTGGATCAGTTCTTAATACTTTAATCTTACATGAAGCACCAAGTCTCCTTTATTATCAGTCTGGTGATCTATCCAGGCTGTTACTCTCCCATGCAGTCAATCTGGGAAAGGCAGAGATCACCCTCTCCCAACCCATGTCTCATATCTGCCTTTTGGAGAAAGGGGGACGAGAACCCAGCTGTTGTGTGGAGGCCAGTGGAGTCCAAGGGAGAGTTGTCAGTGGTAGGTGCTGCTTCTGCAGAACAGCACCATCAAGCAGAGAAGATGCTCTTCTTTTAGTCAGTGAGCAACACTGCTAGGGGCTTTCTCCTTCCCATGCTGGCAGCTCAGCTCTCAAATGCCCCAGCTGGAATAGGAAGTGCTAAGAGGAGCTGTCCATTGCTGCTGCTCATGCAAAATACCTGCCACCTCTTGTGCTGTGCTGTGCTGTGCTGTCAAAGCTTCCTTTGATAATTAGTGTTTTAAAATGTAGCCAAGTGCAATGAGTTTAGAATGACATCCTTCCTTCATGAGATAAGATGAGATGTCAGCTTTGCCCTCTAGTGTATGGATCAGAAGCACTTAACACTTAGTAGTTGCTCTTTGTTCTTCCCGTGACACATGGCACAACCCTGAAAAGTAGCTGGTTTCAAATCTCTTCATTGTAATGACTTTGGCAATCCTTTTTGGTTGGGGTGAAGGGGTTTTGTTCTTGTAGACCATGTTGGCGAAGAACTGAGTGGAAGCCCCAAGAAGCCAACAATGTGATTTACATTCTGAATGGCTGGAATTTTGTTACATCCCCACGGCTTAAGCAGTCAGTCAAAGCTCTGTCAGCTTTCTAGACAAATCTGTAAGAGCTGTGCCTTTCTTCCTTGGCAAAGAGCCTTGAGAATGAAAGGCACGCACGTGTTCCCTGAGTATTCTATCACTTTGATGTCTGCTGGGATGCAGTGTGCATGTCCATTGATTCCTTCTGTAGGCTTCTAGACGCTGAGATTTATGACTTGTTGTCTTATCGGAGACACATTTAGAATCACACAGTGACTTGTTTCTTATTTGACTCATGTCTGTAAGTTTTGCATGTATAGCTTAAGGATGAGATTTCTCAAAGCTGATGAGGGGATTTAGACTCCCTTTTCTGATTTAATGAGACTTGGGCATCCAAATCTCTTAGCTGGCTTTGAAAATCTAAGTTTAACATGTGGCTTTTCCAGCTACCTGTTTGCGTTGCCCATGTATCTCCAGGATGCAACTTTAAAATGTGTCATCAGAAAATAATGCCCTATCTCCTCTTGCAATCTGAAAATGAATTGTATCTGTTTCTGATCAGAGGATCAATAACAGGTATCAAAAGTGGAAGGGGAAGCTGGGCAACCCACGTTGAGAACCTTTTTGGTCAACATCTATATGAAGTAGCTGATTTCTATCCTTTCTGCTTTTTTTTTTTTTTTTTCAATCAAAATCCTGTTTAACTTTATCCCAGTGAGCTCTTACCAATTACAGTGGAGCTAAATATGCTGTAGCTTCCTTATGAGAGAACTATATAGAAAAGAAATGATGGCCTTGTGGCTGACATGTTACTCGGATCTAGGATCAACAACTCTTAGCTTGACCAGACTCTGTTTGGGACCTTGGACGAGTCCCACCATTTCTATGTTCCTGAGTTCCCCATCTGTAAAATGGAGTTGATAATACTGTCTTGCTCCCACCTTTTATTTGCCTTATATGTTTAGTGTCTGAGCCAGAGCCCATTGAAGTCAGTGGCAAAACTCCCACTGACTTCCCTGGGCTTTGGATCAGGCCCTTAAACTGTAAGTTCTTTGGGGGCAGGGACTGTATGCATGCATCTTTATGGTGCCTAGCACACTGGGGCCTTGATTTCAGCTGAGACGAGAATATAAATAGTAATGCTAGACGAATAAAAACATAGTAAGAATGGAGGTGCTTTGAAGGGCTGAATCGCCTGTTTAGTCGAAACCCCATTTTTATACAGACTTAAATATTGTCCAAAATCTTCTTGGAAATTGGAGATTACCTGCATGCACTTTATAGGCCTGTACAAACAGCAGTTAGAATGGATTGAGGTGAAATTCACATTAGAGCATAAACAGGCCAATTACAGGTGACATAAGAGGTTATAGAGTCAAAACTATTCTATCTGCTGCCTTAAAAAGGCTATAATTAGGTGCCATTTGGATGTAAATTACCGTCTACTTCAGCTCGTGCTGCCCATCTGTGGGGGCTGAGGGCCAGCAAAATATCTAATTTCTTGCATTTTATTTGGGAGGAGAGACCTCAGTTTGAAATGAGTCATAGAGAAAGAAACACTGAAATCATCACCTTTTTAAGAGGATTGGTTCACAAATTTCCCCCAAGGTTTTAGTTCTTTAGTCTGAGCTAATGACCTGAGTGTTGGATCGCACAATTATGGAACATGAAAAATGATTCATTTTAAAGAAAAAAGAAAATAAAAACGTTAAGATTTGGAGGACAAATGCTGCATCTCTGATTTAAAGTAAGGGGGAAGTGTCAGAGAATGTGGGTCTCTTTCTTATTGACAGTTTATTTTGGCTACTCCAGAAGTATTGGTTACTGATCCTACATAAGAATGGCCATACTGGGCCAGACCAATGGTCCTTCTAGCCTAGCATTCTGTCTTCTGACAGTGGCCAGGGCCAGATGCTTCAGAGGGAATGAACAGAACATGGTAATTATTGCATGATCCATCCCTTGTTGTCCACTCCCATAGTCTGGCAGTCAGAAACTTAAGAACACACACAGCATAGTGTCGCCTCAACAACCTCTTGGCTAATAGTCCTTGATGGACCTATCCTCCATGAAATTATCTAATTCTTTTTTTTAAACCCTTCAGCCTTCACAGCATACCCTGGCAACAAGTTCTATAGGTTGACTTTGCATTGTGTGAAGAAGTACTTCCTTATATATGGTTTTTAAACCTGCTGCCTATTAATTTCATTGGGTGTCCCTTTGTTATTGTGTTATGTGAAGGGGTAAATAACACTTGCTTATTTACTTTCTCCCCACCAGTCATGATTTTATAGACCTCTATCATATTTCTCCTTGGTAGTTTCTTCCCCAAGCTGAGCAATCTCAGGCTATTTTTAATCTCTCTTCATATGGAAGCTGTTCCATCCCCTTGATCGTTCTTGTTGCCCTTTTCTGTATCTTCATTTCTAATATATCTTTTTTGAGATGGAGCGACCAGAACTGCATGCAGTATTCAAGATGTGAGCACACCATGGATTTATATAGTGGCAGTATGCTATTTACTGTCTTCTTATCTATCCCTTTCCTAGTGGTTCCTAACATTCTGTTAGCTTTTTTGACTGCCACTGCACATTGAGTGGATGTTTTCAGGGGATTGTAGGACTGGAAGGGACCTCGACAGCTCATCTAGTCCAGTCCTCTGCACTCATGTCAGGACTAAGTATTATCTAGACCATCCCTTCAGGTGTTTGTCTAATCTGCTCTTAAAAAATCTCCAATGATGGAGATTCCACAACCTCCCTAGGCAATTTATTCTGGTGCTTTTTTGCCCTGACAGTTAAGAAGTTTTTCCTAACGTCCAACCTGACCCTCCTTCCCCCAACCCTCACCCCCACTGCAATTTAAGCCTATTGCTTCTTGTCCTGCCTCCAGAGGTTGAGAACATATTTTCTCCCTCCTTTTTGTAACAACAGTTTTCAAGCACATAAAAAGGTTAAGTCCCCTCTCACTCTTCTCTCCTCCAGACTAAACAAACCCATTTTTTTTCAAACTTCTTTTCTCCAGACAAGGTTTGTTTTAATCTTCCCTCATAGCTCATGTTTTCTAGACCTTTAATCATTTTTGTTGCTCTTCTCTGGACTTTCTCCAATTTGTCCACATCTTTCCTGAAATGTGGCGCCCAGAACTGAACACACTACTCCAGTTGAGGCCTAATCAGCGCGGAGTAGAGCAGAATTGCTTCTTGCATCTTGCTTACAGCATTCTTGCTAATACGTCCCAGAATGATGTTCACTTTTTTTGCAACAGTGTTACACTGTTGACTCATATGTAGCTCGTGATCCACTATGACCCCCAGATCCCTTTCCGCAGTGCTTCTTCCTAGGCAGTCATTGTCCATTTTGTGTGTGTGCAACTATTGTTCCTTCCTAAGTGGAGCACTTTCCATTTGTCCTTATTGAATTTCATCCTATTTACTTCAGACCATTTCTCCAGTTTGTACAGAGCATTTTGAATTTTAATCCTATCCTCCAAAGCACTTGCAACCCCTCCCAGCTTGGTGGTATCTGTAAATATAAGTGAACTCTCTATGCCATTATTTAAATCCTTGATGAAGATATTGGACAGAACTGGACCCAGAACTGATCCCTATGGGACCCCACTCTATGACCTTCCAGCTTGACCGTGAACCACTAATAACTACTGTCTGGGAACGATTTTCCAGTCAGTTCTGCACCCATCTTATAGTAGTTCCATCTAGATTGTATTTCCCTAGTTTGTTTATGAGAAGGTCACGTGAGACATTATCAAAAGCCTTACTAAAGTCAAGATATACCACATCTATTGCTTCCCATGCCCCCCATCCCATCCACAAAGCTTGTTACCCTGTCAAAGAAAGCTGTTAGGTTGGGTTTGACATGATTTGTTCTTGACAAATTCATGCTGACTGTCTGACTGTTACTTATCACCTTATTAGCTTCTAGGTATTTGCAAATTGAGAACTATCCACAATGGCTCTGAGATCTTTCTTAAGTAGCAACAACTAATTTAGACACCATCAGTTTGTATGTATAATTGGGAGTATGTTTTCCAATGTGTATTACTTTGCATTTATTAACACTGAATTTCATCTTCTATTTTGTTGCCCAGTTACCCAGTTTAATGAGATTGCTTTGTAACTCTTCACAGTCAGCTATGGATTTAACTTTCTTTAACTGTGTATCATCTGCAAGCTTTGCCGCATCACTGTTTACCTCTTTTTCCAGATAATTTATGAATATATCCTGCAACTTGATGTGTGCAGACAGATCCCTGCTCCCTTATGGAGCCCCACTGACTTCACCAGATGACCTTGGTTTAGCAAATTCCCAAGGTCTCTAACTCAGCCCATTATAGAGGGAGGTTTGAACTGTGAACTTCAGACTCAGGCTTTGGTTCAGGCTCCTCTCCAGAGGAAAGTGAGTTGCATTCTGTCCATCTGTACCCTGGGGTTGTATCAATAAGCAGTGCAGAACTTCCCCAGTGACTTTAGTTTGTATGTAATCTTGAAATTGAAGCTATGCAGCTTTCTCTTTTTTGGCTCTGTCAGAAGTGCTTCTGCAAACTGACTGTGGGTCAGAGGTTGTGTTTGTGTCCATTTTCCCAGTTGAGGGTAAGGGCCCAGGCAGGGACATGTGCATCCTGGAGATGAATGCATGGCTTCCTTGATTGAGTTGCTGTTCCAGGAATAAGGGCTGCTAGGAAGAGAAGGGGTCCAGCTGACTAAGGAGGATAGGCTCATCTCCTGTGGAGGTGGGGAGAGGGGAAGAAATACTAGCAGTTAGGAAGTCATAATTGCTTCATTTACTGTATCAATGAATCCTAGCAAATGAATGATCATCATAATCAAGAATGAGTCCTCAGTGAATCATACTTACTGTATTGGGGTGAGTGAATAATTGGGCAATTATTCAAGTGGATGCTTAACAAACATGCAGGAAAGATTCAGGTTCTAGTGAGCCAAGAATTGCACTGATTGAGTATGGCTGTTTGGCCTATCTAGTTGTCATGGCTTCAAATGCAGCTGTCACTTGTGGAATGTAGCATCTTTTTTAGTTCTCTTACCCACCTCTCTGTGATGAAGGTCCCAGTCTCAGAATTAAACACTTGATGTAGCACTTACTCATTGATTTCAGTTGGTCTGCAGAATTATTATTATATGTGTTTGCTTCAGAGTAGCACCCAGGAACCCTAATCATGGCCCAGGGCCCCATTATGCTAGGTTCTGCACAACCACAGAACAAAAACACAGCCTCTGCCCCAAACAGCTTACAATCTAAGTCATTTCCTCCCCTCCCCAGGGCTTTCATAATGTTAGGCTCTACTATACCATAATAATGTCTGCACTTTGGGCTATGAGCTCTTTAAGTGTGTGGGTTGCAGTGATTATCTCAAAGAATGGGGGTGAGGCAACAAGCCATACTCAGTGGCAGGATTACATTCTTCATGGTAAGTTTCCAAAAATCTGAACTATATTGTAAGAATATTCTATTTATTTTTGTCTGGCTGGTATCATAATGATCAAGCTCAATTATAATACACTTATAGCAGAAGGTTTGCTCCTGACCCACTCAGATCAATGAGAGCATTGCGATTAATTACAATGGAGGAGGAAGATGCATGGATGCTGTATATTCACATGAAAGTCTCTCTCAAAGCAGCCACTTGGGAACATTTTGTTATAAAGTGCCCTTTACAGCAGATACTCCTCTTCAGTGCATAACATTTTAATTGAAACCATATCTTCATTTTCTTGACAGACAACTTAAAGCTATACTTCATTGTGTTATCTTTAACGCTTGAAATAAGTCTCCCATCATAGTGACGCTGACTCAAAAACATGATGCTTTTAAAATCATTTTAGACTGTCACAGATTTAAATAGAAAAAAAAATACATAACATGCAAGGGAAAGGTCTTTCCTTTGTGCTCCACATACACAGAAAAATAGGCAATGGATCAATAACTGAAATAAACACTTTTTCTAAATACCATCATCTCAATTGCAAGAGCCATATTTCTTGGGCTTTTGCGAGCATGTAGCCTCTCTGAGACTGTCAAACATGATTTCTATAACAACAGTGTAGACCCTGCATTATATGTACCCTGCAGGGATTGAAGTGCAATTATCCGTGTTCTATAATTACTCTGAGTGGGGTGGCCTTGGAGTTGTGCATCATTCAAAGAGGAAGGCTGTTCTCTGGTTTGTGAAGATGAGAGCACTTGTAGCATCTAACACATTTAATAATAGATATCAGCCAGGAAGGCCCCCACTTACGGTAATCTGCAGCTGACTAACGTGGTGCCGTCTAGTCCTGGGGCTGTAGGAAAATGTTAAGTCAGTAGAGGTGGGTGAACGCTGCTATCCAAACACATTTCTGTTGACTGGTTATCCACACTAGGATTTTGTGGGGTTCTCTAAAGGTTCTTGCATCTGTTCTTCCCCAGGTTTTTAGTTCTCCGTGGTAGAAGGCAGCTCCAGCGGTGTCTTGTAGCTCACGATGTGCATGTCATTGGGAAAAACCTGAAAGATGACCATGCTTGGGGAGAGAGAGAGGCACTTGAGCAAGTGAGACCTCATCTCCCTCACCTTACAGCCCAATGCAGTAAAGCACTTTAACCTGTGCTTAACTGTAAGCTTTCAAGTGCAGGGTGTGGAGACAGGAGTGTTTGAAAACTGGTACCCCCTGTTAAACTGAGACAAGGGGAAGTGGAGTCATTAGGGATAATGAGGTCTTGCACACATGAGGAAATTGTACCAATTTAACTAAATCTGTTCAGAAGCTTATTTAGTTAAGTCAGCAGTTCTCAAACTGGGTTGGAACCCCAAAGTGAGTCGCAACCCTGTTTTAATGGGGTCACCAGGGCTGGCACTAGACTGGCTGGGACCTGGGGCTGAAGACTGTGCCCCACTGCCCAGGGCTCAGTCTTGGGCTTCAAGTTACAGGCCCCCTGCCTGGAATGAAGTTCTTTGGCTTTGGCCTTCTCCCCAGTCCTGGGGTGGCGAGGGTCAGGCGGGCTCAGGCTCTGGTCCCTCCTCTTGGGGTCATGTAGTAATTTTTGTTGTCAGAAGGGGGTCATGGTGCAATGAAGTTTGAGAACCCCTGAGTTAAACTGATGCAACCTCCTTGAGTGTCTGCGTCAGGGTGCTGCAGTGAGGAAGGAAGGTGTTGTGGTTAAGGCACTGACCTGGGCCGTGGGACACCTGCTCTGGCACAGACATTGTGTGACACGGGGCGAGTCACATGGGGTATGGTTACGCTGAAATTGGGAGATGTGATTGTAGCACACGTTGATGTACCTAGACTAGCTCAAGTAACAGTAGCGGTGAAGCTGTGGTGGATCACAGGTTTTAATCAAAGCTAGTTTGGATATGTCTAAACGTGCTGTAATTACCTTTCCTGATTGCAGTGTAGAGATGATACCTTAAGTCTTTCTCTGCCTCAGTTCCTTCTCTGTAAAAATCGGGATTACAGCACTTCCTTCATAGAGGTGTTGTGAGCATAAATGCATTGAAGATTGTGAGGGCCATAAAAGAAACTAAGATCGTTTCAGAATCAAAATATGCACAACTCTCTGAAAACATCTACTCAACATGCAGTGGTAGCAAAAAAAAAAAAGTAACCAAGCATTAGGAACCATTAGAAAAGGGATAGATGAGAAGACAGAAAATATAATGACACTATAGAAATCCATGGTACGCCCACATCTTGACTACTGTTCTGGTTACCCCATCTCAAAGATATATTAGAAATGGAAAAGGTACAGAAAAGGACAACAAATCGTTAGGGGTAATGAATAACTTCTAGGAGGAGAAATTAAAAAGACTGGAACTGTTCAGTTGAGAAAGGTAGATGACTAAGTGTGGATATGACAGTGGAATATAAAATCATGAAGGGAGTGGAGAAAGTGAATAGGGATTTATCCCTTCACTTGAAACAGGAACTAGGTGTCATCCAATGAAATTAATAGGCAGCAAAAGGAAGTACTCCTTCACACAACACGCAGCTAACCTGTGGAACTTGGTGCCAGGGGATGTTGTGATGGCCAGGTTCAAAACAAGAATTTGATAAGTTCACGGAGGATAGGTCCATCAATGGCTATTAGACGAAATGGTTGGGGCTGCAGTCCCATGCTCTGAGTGTCCCTAAACCTCTCACTGAAAGTAGCTGGGTCTGGATGACTGGGGATGGGTCACTTGATGATTGCTCTGTTCCGTTCATTCCCTCGGAAGCATCTGTTGCTGGCCACTGTTGGCAGACAGGATACTGGGCTAGATGGACCATTGGTCTGACCTAGTATGGCCATTCTTACATTCAAAATCTGAATGATGCAGTGGCAAACTGCAAATGATTCTTAGCTTTTTAAAAAGCCCTTTGCACTACAGACATGAACAATTTTTTCCTGCTCCAGTTGCTAGAATTCCTATTCCACATTCCATTGAAGGATTTCTAGGAGAGTTGTTACTGAGGATGTACAAAGCTGAATGACTTGTATCCAAGGAAAAAGAAGAGCTTTAGCAAGGTGAGCTGAAAGTAAAATTTGTGAACGGCATCTGTTGCAAAACAATTAACCAGAAAAACTGTTTTTTCCTCCTAGAAAATTGCTATCTAAAAATGCAAATTAGCCCTTGAAATTCTGTTGGAGGCTCCATAATTTGAAAATGTAAATTAACATGTTGTGATATTAGGAGCTACGGTGGCAACATAGAGGAGTCTAAAAGAGACAAACTTAGCGGGGGGGAAAAATAGCATGGTTGCTAATTATATGTAGCATATAATTGCAGGGATTTTCAGAGCTGAAATCACCATGGTGGCTGTCAGTTTTGATATAATGGGAAAGAAGCGTTTTTGTTTACCAGGGTATTGTGTAAGCAAAATTCACATCAAATACAATCAAGATGCACTAATGCTTACTGACTACTGGGAGACTCAGTGCATTATGGAATTTTGCAAATTAGCAAGTGTGGTGAAATGTGTTAGTCACGCTGTCGTCATATGCCCGACTGGATAGGGCCCTAGACTGTGAATTAGAAAACCTGGGTTCTATTCCTCGCTCTGCCTATTGACTTGGTGTATGATATTGGTCAAGTCACTTAACCTGTTTCCCTACCTGTCAGATGGAGTTTCCTTCTCCTTTCCAAAGTTCTGTGTGGATGAAAAATGCTACCTATTCTTAATGGTCACTAAGATCTCAGTCCTGGAGTTGCTTCATATCAATTGCACTGTGATACTGCCATCTACCTAGCAGTCCCTTTGATGTCTGTTACTAAGTTTCAATGTAATGCTTTCTTGTGCACAAGAATCATGATTAAATTTCCCTTTTAGTACAGTATCACTGTATCTTAAGGCTGCTCCTAAGCCCATAGGAATCAATGGACCTCTTTCTACTGACTTGAATGGGCTTTGAGTTAGGCTCTTTATACTTTTCATTCCTTGGAACAGGAGAGCAACTTTCAGGCCACTGCTGATGAATATGTGATCCTGGCACCATCAGTCCCAAAAGCCTTTGCCCTGGCTGGGGATGGATGCTTGACCTCACAGACTCGATGGGAGTATGTCCTTCCTGAGCTAGAAGGTTGACCCATGGTGTACTTAGTCTGAATAAGGATAGAACTAAGAACTGGTATCTGTACAGTAGACTTTGGTTTGCATGTTGGTAATGTATATCAGCCATGAGCAGGTAGAATCCTCAGTAGGATTTGAGAGTATAAGAGAGGCAAAATGGGCAAACTGAGTGTGGTGGCCACCATCGGGACTTGAACCAAGGGCCCCAGGACTAGGTGCATGCGTCTCTACAATATAAGCTAAAGAACTGGACCATGTAGCTAGAGCTGTAATGGACACTTATTCTCTGTGGGTCAGGCACAGAGTGAGATATGTAATACATGTTGACCAGTATATTGCAGGAGTATACAGAACCTGCAGCTGAGTGAGCCCAAATGTCCTCAACTCCCAATTAAATCTATGGACCTTCAAAGGAGCATACAGTGTCTTGCAGAATTCATCTGGAATCACGATTCCGTAAAGTAAGATGCTTCCCAGCAGACATTACAAATAGACAGTATCTCTACTGTAACTTCACTGTGTTTGGTGGAGTTACAACAGGGATGCATTTGACTAGAATAGTCTGTCTTCGTTAAAACAAAATGTGTTTGAAAAATGGTCTACAAAACAGACCTCTGTTTTGATCTCTAGATAGATAGTGTGCTAGTAGATGGTGCTCAAGATTATGCAGCATCGTTCATGGGTAGAGTTGCGTGAAATTTTTTGGCTGAAATATTTTTTTCTGTAAAAAATGCACATGTGGCGACACTTAAACATTTTATGAATTCAGGATGGATTTTTTCCCAAATTGTTCATTTAGGAGGAGGAGGGAAGCCTGAAAAACTAAAATGTGTTTTTAATTTTGACATTTTTCAAAACAGTGTGTTCAATTTTTTCAGGTTGAAGTGACTTCTTGCTTCAAAATTTCCTTTAAATTAATTTTTAAAAAGAATCCAAAACCATTTAAAAAAGAACGTAAAACCACATAACCTGATGCACCTCACTCATTGTATGCATAACTATTCCTTTTGAAGACTGATTGTGTAAAGTTGTGTGTCCAAAGCAGATACCAATCAGACAAAATAAACATTGTCTCTGGAATATATAGCCTATGATGTCATTATTGTGGCAGTTTATACAACTGAAGGGACTTTGTCAGCTAGTTTAAGGCCAAATGTTTAGATTTTGTTTAAAATGTTGATGAAAAATATTGTGGTGTGCATATTTAGGTGTGATTTGATAAGTATAACAACTTTTAAATAGATACTTTGTGAGCCATACAATATTATGTTAGTGTACAGGAACTAGGAAATGAAACCTGCTAGAAAACCAAATGACTGAAAATTTTAGTGAAAAATCTAATTGCACTGAAATTAAGCAGAAATAGCTTTGATTTTCATGAAACTTTTCAATTTCAATTTTTCAACAAAACTGAAATGAAACTAAATGATTTTGTCTTTTGAATCAGATTAATTTTTTAATATTTTTTCAACAATTTTTTTCTCTACTTTTTTTATTCCTTTATCCACCCTATCTCATTTTTCCTGCACACTTCTTTTTCTGTGGGGAAAAGTGAGTAAAATTAGTGGAGAAAACAGATTCTTTCCCTCCGTTACACACTTTTACTTTTTATTTTTCCTCTATTTTTTTTTTTTTTTTAAATAAAACTTTTTTGGTCAGGGACAACATTCTGATTTTTTTCGCCATACCAGCTCTACTAGAGATGAGTGAAATGCAGAAATATAAACAAATAAAGGGAGGGGGAATAAATTAAATGTGTGCATCTTAAAATTCAATATTTATTTTTTTTTAAATGTTTAATACATTTGAATGTACTAGAGATGGATTCCACCCAGTGCAGAAGGCCAGCCTAAATTATATGCATCACAGCTTAAGTGGAGCATAGACCTTGCACTGTTCTGCTGCATAGTGAGGAATTTCACCCTTAGTAAGTGACTATCAGTTTCTTGGTGTCATCAGAATAACCCAGTGGAATTGTAATGATGCCTGGGAGAGTTTTTTCCCTTTTATCATAAGGAGAGAAAACCCTTTAGGTATGGAAATCATGCCTCCAAGTTCAGGTAGGGAGTTGGATTTACCATCCCAAGTTCTTTGGGATAGCAAAACTCTGTGGGCTATCTAACTTCAAGTGAACCCTAGTGATAAGCTTGGCAGTGTCTAGAAAAATTGCAAGTGAATTGAAGGTGAGTCGCTGAGCCAAGAGGGTTGAGAAACAGCATGAAACCAATGATTTGATTGTTTTGCGAATCCGAATTAGGTTACTGCAAAGAAAGAAGGAAGAAATGACGTGACTAGTTATGATAGATGAGCAAGAGTAATGTGTCCGTGTCCTCGTCTATCCATCCCAGCAGGCATTTTCTGGCCTCCAGAGTCAGGAAGCAAGGGAACTTTGATGAATAATTCAAAGGGCAAACATGATTTTGCATTAATTAGAAGTGACTTTTTTTTCTGAAAGAAAACTAAAATTGAAAGAGTATTCTGAAGATTTGAAAGATGCTTTTTTGTTATTTCTGGCTCTTCTTATATTGCAATCTGACCAAGACAAGGATCATAAAATGAGATGATCCATATTTATGCTGAATGCTCAAGAACCACAAAGCAGTAGTCAATGAAGATGTGTAGCTTGACTACAGAGCTCCTTAGTTTTCATGGCTTGAACAAGCATTGAGCTGGTGTGGAGAGGGCTCAGAAGATCAGACATACCAAATGCCTGGCTCTGCCTACAAGTTTCTGGCAAGCTGCGATACTAAGAATACATTTTTATTTTCATCCTTTTGCTGTTGAAGATCTGAAGGTTTCTTGCATGAAGATCAAAATCCTGCTTTTTGCTATCTGTTGTTCTGATGGCAGCCATTCCCTAGGTACTGTGTGGCTGACCACCAGGTTTCCTAGAGGGAATGCATGGGAAGGAGCAAACTCCTTATGGTTTGAGAATAAACTTAGTGGGTCAGCTTTATATATTTTTGTTTTAAATTGGATTTTACACTCAGCAATCTGAGCATTGCTTGATCTTTTCTAAGAGGCAAAGGGCCAGGTTTTCATCCAGCATAAACTGGCCTAACTTCACTGACTTATACCTGAGGAGCAAAGCTGACCCATGCTGTTTGACACTAACTAACTGGTGAGATGCAAACAGTAGTGAATGGTGCTTTCAGGAACTACTGCTGTGAGGTTAGGTTGGATAAATGTCCCTTCTGATTAGTGATGGTCTGATAATTGCTGACTTCTTTTCCTAATTCCTAATTCAAAGTGAGAAAAGAATCTCAGGCATCAACATAAGGACCAAACCTTTTTTGGTCCCTAAATACCGATGGTCATCATGTCTGCTTTCCAACTGCACCAGTGTTGTAAAGAGCATGAGTGAGCTTCATGGTTGAATCAGTATCCTGATTCTGCCCAGTAACAGAGGGGTCATTGTTAGAGGTGGGAGTAAAATGGCTAGGTTCCCACCTGCTAGTGGGAAAGCTTGGTGTGTGAGGTCATCTCCACCACACACAGACACACACCATTTTTTGGCTTATGGACAAGTGAAAATTCTTGACCAAAAAGCAATTTTTCTCTGATTAAAAATTGTTAAGACAACCAGAGACTGAAATTTTGTATTTGGTCAAAAATTTAGTTTTCTTTAGGGAGCGGGGCGGTGGGGGGGGGGGAGATTTGATGGAAAAATTTTCAACCAGCCTGAATCATGGTAGCTTCCTCTATAAACATTGTTTGTTTTGGCCTCCATTTATCACTCCTTGTTGCCACCCAAGCACTCCCTTTTTGGTAGTCGTACATGCTTGAAGCAGGAGTATACACACAAGCTGCTAATAAGCAGCCTCTGTGCTTGACAGGCTTGGTACAGGACAATTCTGTTCCCTTTTCAGTTCCCAAGGACGTCCCTCATTTGATGGGTTTATATCAGTGTAATTCATTTTCTGTGTTTGCCACTGAAATCTTTGGTTGAGATTTTTCCAAACTGCTTTAGGGATTTGGGCACCCAATTTACATTTTAAATTTGGATGTCAACATTTCCCTAGGTGGCTCCTGGAGTGAAAACACATTCTTTGATTGTAACTTTTCTGTATAACTAAGTTACCATGGTGAATCCTCTCTGAAAATCCTCCACTTCTTAACCTGGGTTCCATTTTGATTCCTTTGTTGGCCACATTAAGGTATGTCTACACTGGAGCTGGAGGCGTAATTTCCAGCTTGGGTGAATGTACCCATGCTATCTTTGATCAAGTGTGCTAAAAATAACAGTGAAACTGCTGTTGGGGCAGCTAACCCACCCCGCCCCTGTACAAGTACAGATCTAGGGTTTAAAATGGGATTTTACTTGTGTGGCTAGCCCATGCGCTGGTAGCTACACTGCTATTTTTAGTGCACTGGCTCAATTGGTTATATACCTGAGCCAAAAATTACTCCAGTGTACATGTACCTTAAGCTGTTGTGAATTCAGACAGCCAAAACGAATGCACTAAAATCATCTCTCAGGGAATTGGAGTAGAACTGATGAAAACAATGGCATGTTCTAGAAGAGATCAAGCTGTTTGTAAATGAACCGCATAGTCTAAAATGTGTCCAGCCACCCAAAATGGTGATTTCTGATTTCTGAAGCTTTTCTGTTTGTCTCCCACTACAATGTCATTTGTCTGCTGCTTGTTATTTCAAGCCTCAACCTTGCAATCAGATCTGTGTGAATGTACCCTTGCAGAGCCCCATCGAGGGTGGTCTGCAGGTATAAAGGTCTGCCTGCATGGATCCAATTCAGGCAATCAGTAATCCTGCAGATGATCAACTCTTTGGTGTCTCTGCCTACTTGTGTGTTCAGACCTAGCACGAGGGGACCTTGTCTTGACTGGAGCTTCCAAGCACTACTGTAATAAAACTATTACTTACCAAAATATTACATTAAAAGAGCATTAAGGTTGCAAAGTCAAGCCTTCAGAAGCTAAGAATTGCCAGAATTAAGTTTGCATCTGCAACTTTAATCTGAGAGCAACATCAGGGGACAACACCCATCATGGAAAGTTTCAGCCACAAAGTTAAAATTTGGCAAATTTTATAAGCAATTGAAAACAGGGTCTTATAATGGAAAACATTAGGCGATGTTACCTTTAGGTGTTGCTACCAGCTTTGCCTATAATTTAGAACTACTTTAGTTACATCTTTAAAAAACTAAGTAAACAAAGGGGAAAAAAATCTCTTGACCCAATAGGTCTTCCATGAGAATTCTCAAAACCGTCTATGCTCCATGGGAGGAAGAAATAAGGTCAAAATGCTGATGGCCCTGATCCAAAGCCCACTGAGGTCAGTGGGAATCCTGCCCAGGCCTGCTGGTGAGGGTGGGGGTGGGACAAAGGGGGCAATTGCCTAGGGGCCTGGGCGACTTAAAAGGGCCCAGGGGCTGCCAGCAGTGCAGCAGGCTTAAGACACTAAAGGCAGGCTCACTTTGCGTCGTTCCTGGAGGTGGCCAGTATATCTTTGGGGTGGGGGACTCCACATGCTGCTGCCCTCACCCCGATGGGAGCTGCCGGGGCTTTCACCCTTCCTGCAACCAAGCTCCCACCCAGAGCCTGCACCCCCTCCTGAACCGCAACCCCTTGCTCCAGCCTGGTGAAAGTGAGTGAGGGTGGAGGAGAGCAAGCAATTCGGGGTGATGGGGGAGCAGGATGAATGTGATCTCAGGGAAGGGGCAGGCTAAGTGTCTTTTGGTTTGCATGATTAGACAGTTGGCAACCCTACTGGGCAGGCTTGTGGAAGCCCTGCCCGTGCTGGAAGAGCATGCCCAGCAGCGAAGGCAGCAGCTCACTGGGCACCAGCCAGCACCAGCGCAGCACTGCCCAAGTGTCAGGTGGACCGTGGTTGTGGCTTGTGTATGCATGGGGGCCCATTGACTGTTCTGCCCTGGGGCCTGGAATTGCTGTCAGTGGGCCTGATCCTGCTCATCCACTTTGATAAGCTCTGAATTGGGCCCTGAATGCTTCTTGTAATGGCAACAATAATGCATCTTTCTTGGGGAAAATGACACTGTTTTTTGACCAGGTTGGCCGCTAGAAGTCTGGCAAATGGGTGTTTCTGTGCTGCTCCTGGAAGCTGACACAACTCAGAGAGAGCAAGGCAGCTAAGTAAATGGCAGATGGCGTCACTATTCCTTTTCCCCCTGCAGCATTCTAGTGAGAGGCTGCAGCTGCCTTGGAATTATCTCCAGTAAAGATTACAGCAGAAATCGATCAATGGAGGGGCTTCCTGTTTGAAAGCTTATGCCCCCTAGCTCTGTTTGCCTTTTAACCTGCAACTTGCCTTGGTCTGTATTGATTCGCCTCCCTGTCCCCCGCCTTGAGCCTGATGAAAGCTGTATGTTTTCTGTGCTGAATAGGTTCTTTAACAATTAGTCTCTTCCTCTCACCCCACCCCAAATACTTTTTCTATTACGCTAAGCCTCTCTGGCCTGACACAGTCTGATGGCTATGCTCCCCATGGCTCTCGAAATCCCTCCAATCTGCCATGTGAACTCAGCTCCTTGTGTTCTGCCACATAAATCTGCCTCTCCTCCCTGCGTAGAGCTGGTCAGAGCAGCAAAGCATGAAGAAGTTTAATCTGGGCGCTCAGGAAGTTCTTCTTCATGTCCTTTTTGGGGGGCTTCCCTTCTCTGGACTGTCTGTCCCTCATCTTTTTTCCTCTGTCTTTCACGCCCGTTTAAATGGTTTGCTTTAATGCCCCTTGGCCTCTTTCCCTCCATCCTCTCATATTTCCTTGGACCTTTAAAAATAAATATTGCCCTCCTTTTTGTCTCTGTTCTTCCTAATAAAATGGTTTCTCCAGCTTAATTAAAATCAGACCTGGTTCTTTGGTCTCTCTCCTTTCTGAAAGGTCTTTTGCAGCTGATTAATTTCCACGAATTAATAGGTGGTGGCGGACGTGTGTTTTGGTGCTTGGAAATGATGCTAGCCTGGGTTCTGTGTGATTAAAAAATATAATCTGTCAACTTGCCATTGTTTATAACTTTATGAATTTAAACATCATATTTTGCCTTAGATTTGTATTGAATATCTGCAACAGATGAATGAAATCACCCTTTCTCTCCCCCCCCCACCTCCTTAATAATTAGAAAATAGTGAAACCTCCTTGACAGAGTGCATCACTGATTGATGCTTTTGTCCGCCTCAGAATATTTAATATAATTGCAGTGACTAGGAGTTGAAAAGGCCAGTTATCAACAGTAAGATATATGCTGTATGCTGCTTGTTCTCATTCTGTCTACAGACCTGTATCTCACCAGCAGTATCTGCCAACCAGAACACTGTAACTTTTTTTTTTTTTTTTTTGGCAAAGACATTACTCAGCACAGGGCCTGTTTTACAGCTGCAAACCATAAATTTAAGATAACACAATCAATCTATCAACAGTAAGATATATGCTGTATGCTGCTTGTTCTCATTCTGTCTACAGACCTGTATCTCACCAGCAGTATCTGCCAACCAGAACACTGTAACTTTTTTTTTTTTTTTTTTGGAAGAGACATTACTCAGCACAGGGCCTGTTTTACAGCTGCAAACCATAAATTTAAGATAACACAATCAATCTATAAACCTGGATGAATTAAATGTAATAAAAACACCAGGAATTTTCTGGCTTGGATTGATCATTTCAATGTGAAAGCCTGAGACAACAGGTAAAATGTTTAAAGGTGCCCAAGTTCCATGGGGCTTAGGCTCATGAGTCACACAGGTGCTCTTGAAAATACTGCCCTAAATCTTAAACATTTTAAATATAGCTTGAGGCAGAGTGGTTCAGTGGATAGAGCGCTAAACTAGGACTCAGGAGACCTGTTGGGTGACCTTTGAGAAGTCGCTTCAACTCTGTCTCATATTCTCATTTAACAGATGTGGGAAAGTGACACTACTTCTCTCCTTTGTAAAAGTGCTTTGAGATCTCCTTATGAACAGCGTTGTCTGAGAGCTAGGTGGTGGCATTATTAAGGTGAGTGTTTCTCCAAGCGTAGGGCACTGATGTAGGAAGACAAAAAATTGATCATGTTACAGAGGAATAAAGAATGCAAGTGCATGAAGAACAGATCATGAACATCAAGCTGCATCCCATCTCTAGCTTTCTCTTAATTTTTGCTGTTTAATTCCTGAATGCTGTGGCCTATTTTTTTTTCACAAAAGTGATGAGGAATTGTGGGTGTTTACATTTTGTGTGTATCTAATTTCGTGATGCCATAAAAGAGACCTGATTTTCAGGATTTGAGTGCTCGGCATGTTCTTAAAATTGGACACCTTTTAAGGTGGGCACCCAACACCATGACGCTTTTAAGAATGTAGACCTGTGTATTTTTAGTTTACCTGTTGCTAAATATAATCTTAAATACCTCCTTGCTTGCTACTTCAGTGGTCCCTCTTGCTCTATTTCCTGCATTTTAATGACCTCTTTGCAAATCAGTGTGATTTTCATTGGTTGTACCACCACAATTAATTCACAAGTTGCGTTCAAATGATGTGAAGCTGTTTTGCAGCCAGCCATAATGTTCTGAATTTTCTGAGCTAATTCACATGTGATCAGGAAAGAATTACACAGTGCAGCCCAAACAGTTACATTTCAGAAGAGATGTCTGTGGTAATCTGCAGCTAAATCCTTGTGTAATACTTTGAAAACATTAATACTAATCCAGCCAAACATACAGAAATATACAGGTACAGCATTTTTGCAAGGATAGCCAAAAGGATGCATTTTACTCAAAGCAATGTTTTGAAATAGCCATGGGTATTTTTAAATACTTGCTCACTCCAAAACACCTTGAGATGCTCTTTTAATAGATATTGATATTTCTACCCTAAGGTGTTCTCATGGTTTTTTGTTTTAAGTACCCTAACCACCTTGGTGTATAAAACTGTGATGCCATTTTGTTTTCTGTTTACTGAACCTTTAAAAAATCCTAAAATTCTTTCTGTGAGTAGAGAGAAAGAGATCTCACTGAGACTTTTGTTTTTATCCTTTCTTTGTGGTATTTCTCCTTACCCTAAAATATGTCGCATTAGACAGGCTGAAAATATTTGGTAGCTCTCTGAATATGGAAAAGCTTAACATTGTCCTTACTTCTATAGGGAATTTGTATACTCTAGGCTTTGTCATATTCAGTAGTTTTTAACTGAATCTTTCATGTGGAAGGTATTGGCTATCTCACTGTGTTCTGTATATCTTTGTTTGCTTTTCAGTTAAACATGTGCTTTTCTACCATTCAACACATTCTGTGATATATGGGAAATAGGGTAGTATCCCTTTAAATAGCTTGTGAGCCCTCTAGGGGCACTCACTGTGTGTTATGTTTCTGAAGCCTTGAGAAATCAGTTAGAGCAACAGCATGCAGTGTGAAGAACAAAAGATATGACATAACATTTTCTCTGCACCAAACTCCAGCCTCAGCTTGGGTCCTTGCCCTGGCCCCTTCCAACATCCCGTCCCTTTCCTCCAAATGATTGAGCAGTTAATGTGGACAGTAAACAAGCGGAAGGCTGAATCCCCATCTTGGAAAGACCTCTGTATGAACTGATTTTTGACCATTGATTTTCCATCATTCAATTAGCATCCACGGGGTACTACAAAGGCACAGGGGGATCTAAGATAGCCCTTTCCTTGCCATCCTTAACCACTGTTTGCTGGGGCTGAGTAGCTGCACTGAAAAGATGGGAAAGCCACTCATTGAAAAACTGCTCCTGTGGGAGGTTCTTTACAGTATTGACATTTTTAAAGTGCTGTAATTGTATAGCAGTGCATACTGCAGATTATTGATTTGGTATAAAACTGTTCCCAAGGATCATTGTTGAACTTCAGATACTAAAAGCAATAAAACATTAACCTTCATCTGTCGAACACCTTTATTTCTGTGTAGAATGTGTAGTTTAAATGGTTTGCTCTTGTTCCTTAACTAACACTCCTCTATAAACAATATAAGAAAAAATATTTTCCTAAAGAGAGACAAGTGTGTGGTGTGTGTGTGTTGGTTTGTTTGTTTGTTTTTAAATTAGGAAAAGCTATGGTTCTTTACTGCTTGTGGTGGTGAGTTTTCAAGCAGAGGAAGGATGGTCCAGTGGTTAGTGCACTAGCCTCGGATTTGGAAGACTTGGTTTCAAGTCCCTGCTCTTGTGCGCTTGGGCATGCCACTTTGACTCTCTGTGCCTTAGTTTCACATCTGTAAAATGGAGATGATAGCACTACTCTGCTCAGGACTGTGTGGCTAAATCCATTCAAAATGTTAGTTCAGATATGTGGCTCGCAAGACCATAAAGACGTTGCTGGTACCGAACTGTAGGCCTGATGTATGTATTTCAGCAGGAATCACTTGTCTCACAACCAGATATAGCAAACTACACAGCAGTGAGGCAGCTAATATTTTAAGCGATTGCTGGGACTCTAAGGCCATGGACGTTTTGCAGGATATTGTGTTTCAGGGCAAAATGGCTAGGCTGGATCCAGTGTTTTAGAAAAGACCATTGACAGCTGATAGTGACTTTTGGCTTCCTTCACGTTAGCTCCTCCAATAAAATGCAAGTCCAATTACTTCTGCGAACACCACCGAATGATTTCTTGAATGGAACATTGATTTCGCTGTGTTGCCAGGAGGCTTCATTGAGAAATGCATTCTATATTTAGCTCAGTTCAGTTAGGCTTTCCTTTTGCACAAAGAGAAAAGCTGTGTAGTTCTCAGTCTTGGATGACTTTTCATTTCAAATTCAGAAAACAACAGAAGGAAAACCAACACAGAATTTCCAGGAAAGTGGCAGGGAAGCAGAGCTGCATTCTGCTGCTGAAGTGACGGACCTGACTCTCTTTTCCTTGTGTCAGTGCAGTTATACTAGCTGCACTGGGCAAAAAGGAACAGAGCATCAGGCCCTCAATTTAATAGAGTTTCACCAGTGTGAAAGAGATCTTGCAGATAGCTGCTGCCTCTCCAACAGCATGTGGGACTCTTCTACATTTTTAAGGTGAAGTTAGAGTGACCAGACGTCCTGATTTTTTGGGTCTTTTCTTATATAGGCTTTTATTAACCCCCTCACCCCCGTCCCAAATTTTCACACTTGCTGTCAGGTCACCCTAGGTGAAGTACACAGAAAACAGACTCTCTTCTGTTTTTAGTTTCGCGGCTTCCCCTTGAAGTCCATATTCAAGCAGAGTCAGTCAGCCTTCTCACTGGGGTCTCTCAGCCGTTATGGTGAGACTCAATTAAAATATTTTGAGTCATTGGCCCAATCTGGGCTGTTCTTGTCCTTTTGATTTGCTGTTCATACTGGAAGATTATATTTTCTTAGACTATTATAGCTCTTAAGCAGCGAAACATTTCTGTAGGTATGGAGAAGATGTTAAAAGTTCAGCATTTGCTGGCTCAGGTTCCTGTGGTTGCTTCTGTACTTGGAACAGGGAGTCTCAATCACAGTGGAAAGATCTATAATGGGCCTGGATTTCCTCTTGCAGAGGTATAAATTAGGGAGTAACTCCACTGGCATCATTAAAACTATGTTGTAATGAAGTGGAGGATCAGGTCTGCTGTTTTTAATGTCACCCTCTGTGTTTGTATTAAGGGTTAGAATTTTGGAGAAATGTTCTTGTGGTTGTCAGATATGGAGCAAGCAACAAAAGAGTCGGTAGTGACCATACACTTGAGCAGAACAAGCAAGGCAGCCTAAGGTTATGTTTATGCTGCAGTTGGAAGGTGTAATTACAGTATGTGTAGATGATGATATACTTGAGTTAACCTTAGTCTAGCTAGCTCGGGTACTGATAGAAGTGAAGCTGCAGCAGCCGTGAACTCCAGCATGGGTTCGCTGCTCAAGTAACTACCCAGGGTTCCGAGCAGGCTTGCTGTCTATACGGCCTGCACTGCCATAGCCTCACTGCTGTCGGCACCTGAGGTAGCTAGATTTAAAGATGCCCTGAAGATCTTACAATTTAAGGAGACAAGGGGGGGTGGGGCATTCAAGCAGAATGAGCAGAGTGGATTGCAAATGTCATTAGTGCCATGATTTAAAAAAAAAAAATCCTCGAGGTGCGGATTGTTAGGAGAGGGTTTTCTAAACGGAAAGACAAGGGAATGTACCATGAAGGGGGGGGGGGGGGGGGGGAGTAGGAAGGTAGAAAGGAGCGGTATGTGATATGTGGAATTGCCACTGGCTCCAGTTCTTGACTTTTAAAATTGAACGATTAAGAATCCCAATGGTAGCAGTAACTAGCATTGGACAAATCCACTGGTTATGCAACAACTGGCTGAGGCCATCCTATCATATTGGTCTTGACTAATATAATTAAAAATGGTGAGCCCATTAGGATGTCATGACAGATCTTTTCCTTGGTTATATGGGCAAGAAATTGCTTCTGGCCAAAAGAAGGGATTAACGAGCATGTTCCTAGATATGATTTATTTTTCAAAAAACGATATTTGAAGATTATGGTGCAGTAGATAATAAAACACACAGCAAGATTGATTTAAACCTTCTTCCTTTGATGCGGGAATTTACTATTAAAGGATAAAAGCCGTAATCTTGGCTCTAACGTACATATGTAGGCTCATAAATGAGTAGCTTGATTTTTTTTTTTTTTTTCCCTAATCGCCAAGCACTGAGTAGCTCCTCCTGACACCTACATATTCTAAAATGTCGCCTGACTTCGGATACCTCAGTATTCTGATGCCAAACTGTAGACCTATTTAAAGTGACCTTCTTTTCAGAAGTGATGAAAATCTGGCCCCTCCAAGGCATCTCAAAATGAGACACCCAAAATTGGTAGTCTCTTTTGAAAATATAGGCCATTGGCTTTTCTAGTAGTTTCGGATGCTCAGTGCTTCTGAAAATCAGGCGCCTTTAGTGTTGCCACCCATCCAGGTTTTACCCAGACAGTCCAGTTTTTGGCTTCTGTGTCCAGACGCCATTACTTAGTCTTAAATCTATAGTTAGGCACCTAATTTTAAGCACTTGTTTTTGGAAATCTTGACTGAGACGTCTTGGTGTGAAATGCATTTGTGCTCAATGTGGGAGCTTCTGAATCCTCAGGCCCCCAAAGCCATAAGGGGGTGCATGACAGCCTGTTTGCAGAATGTCAGTGTGCTAACAATGAAGCCTGTTAGTATGAATGCCACAGCTCTTTTATGAGTAGCCATAGCACAAACATTCAGCTTCAGTCAGTTATTTGATTACCAGGGCAGCTGAATCACAGAGTGCTGCTTACTATGAGGAAACCTACAGAAAACCCTGGAGATTGTCTGGGCCGAGTCTTTGGCCTTCTGGTGACTTTTCTCTCTCTGATCTCATATGCTCCTAAGGGTTTAGCTGTCTCCTGCCATGCTAAATATACCTCCCCACTCCTTTTACCTTTTCACTCTGCCTATTCATAGATGGGGAAGGCCAGAAGGGACCATTTTGAACATCTAGTTTGCATAACACAGGGCAGAGAATTCTACCCAGTAATTCCTGCATCAAATCTAATGGCATAATTGCATCATGTTTTTCCCCTCTGCTCTCCTCTATGTCTAATCACCATCTCCAAATGTGGGGCAGATTTTTCCTCCCCCTCGCCCCTTTTCCGTCTTTTTGAAAGATGGCTCGGCTATTACTAAAGGCAAAATTTGTCATATGTCCCAAATCAACCGTATCCCTTCTCCTATTCTGTCACTATTGAAAATCCCATTATCCTTCCTGTTTTTCAAGATTACAGCTTGGAATACGCCTCTTAAAAATTCCTGCTCTCCTCCTCTCTGATCCAGGTCCTTGCCAAATGCTGACCCTGCTTTCCCCCCATTATTAGCAACATTTTCTCTCCTCCACTGGCGTGATAACTCTTAGGATGTGGGTGCATATTTTGGGAGCTACCTCAGTCATCTGCTGACAAAAAATTCCAAGCCTGACCAATTCCATCCAGTTTGCAATTCCCTTTCATTATATGCTAGTACGTGTAATGATCTCTAGGCATATTTTGCTAGCAGCACAGATTTCCCTCGGTGCTTTTCCAATACACATTGTACTGTAGTAATGAACAATGACTCCTTGATAACCAGTAAGTTTGTATTTTTTTCTTTAAAAAGCTGAACTTTCTGCCATATAGCCCACTAAAATCTGCTTCCTCTTTCTACCTCCTCTCATTCATGTTGGTTTTTTGTTTCATCTATAAATCACATAGAAGAAGAAGAAAAGGATGTTGGGTTTTTTCCTCCCCAGGATACTGCAAATTCTTTTTGAATGATCCTTATCTTATTGGTGAAGACAGGATGCTGCTGTGGCCTGGGACCCAGAAGATCTGGATTAAATTTCCCATTCCCCTATGTGATGCTTCATCTCTGTGTCTTAGTTCCCCATTTGTAAAATGGAGATGATGATAATACTCCTCCCTTTGTCTTGTCTATTTAGATTAACAGCAGTTCTCAAACTCTGGGTTGGAACCCCAAATTAGGTAGTGACCCCGTTTTAATGGGGTCACCAGGGCTGGTGGTAGACTTGCAGGGGGCCGGGGCTGAAACCTGAGCCCCACCACCTGGGGCCAAAGCCCAAGGGCATCAGCCCTGGATGGTAGGGCTTGGGCTTCAGATTTGGCCCTTCTGCCTGGGGCAGCGGAGCTTGTGTGGGCTTAGGCTTCAGGCCCCGCTCTGGGGGTTGTGTAACAATTTTTGTTGTCAGAAGGAGGTTGCTGGGCAATTAAGTTTGAGAACCCTTGGGTGGTAGGGACTAGTCTCTCTCTTACTACTTGTCTGTAAAATACTTAGCCCAATGGATGGAGCAGGGCCGGCGTTAGGAAGTGAGGGGCCCAATTCGAACAGTTTCGGCGGGGCCCCGACAGGGATGACTTTAAAAAAAAAAAATGTAAAAAAACCCTGTGAGGCCTGTACTCGCTGGGCGGTACTCAGAGTCTTTGGCAGCAGGTCCTTCACTTGCTCCAGGACTGAAGGACCCGCCGTCTAAGTGCCGCCGAAGACCCAGAGCAAGCGAAGGACCTGCTGCCAAAGTCCCACTGAAGACTCAGAGTGCTGCCAGGTGAGTAAAAATTAAAAAGGCGCCTCTAGCCAGGGAGGAGATTCTCACTGGGCACGGGACCCTCTTAGGCGCAGTGCCCGATTCGGGGGAATTGGTGGAATAGGCCTAAAGCTGGCCCTGGGATGGAGCCTCAGCCTTTGTTAGGGATTAGGGTGACTGGAATGCCTGGTCGAAAAGGGACCTTGACAGCTCCGGTCAGCACTGCTGACCAGGTTCTTAAAAGTCTGCTCAGCGGTGCTGTGGGTCTAAGGACAGCTAGTCCCTACCTGTCCTGGCACCGCGCTGTGCCCCAGAAGCGGCCAGCAGGTTCGGCTCCTAGGTCATGGGGGGGTGGGGAGGGAGGAGGCCACAGAGCTCTGCATGCTGCCCCCACCCCGAGCACCAGCTCCACACTCCCATTGGCCAGGAACTGTGGTCACTGAGAGCTGGGGGAGAGGTGGTGCTTGCTAATGAGAGCAGTGCGTGGATCCTCCTGCCGCCCCTTCCTCTCTTGCATAGGAGCCGGACCTGCTGGCCGCTTCCGGGGCACAGAGCAGTGCCAGGACAGGCAGGGAGCCTGCTTTAGCCCCACTGCGCTGCTGACGGGAGCTGCCTGAGGTAAGCCCGAGCCCCAGCCCTGAGCCCCCACCTCCCACAACCTGGAGCCCTCTCCGGCACCTGAAACGCCTCATCCCCAGCCCTACCCCAGAGCCTGCACACTCCACCCACAGCCCATACCCCCTGCTTCAACCTGCAGTCCCATCCCATGTTCCAAATCGGTCCCACCTTGTCTGGAGCCCCTTCCTGCACCCCAAACTCCTCATCCTCAGCCCACCCCAGAACCTGCACAGCTTTCTCCTGTACCCTGAACCCCTCATTTCTGGCCCCACCCTGGAACCTGCACCCCCAGGTAGAGCCTTCACCCTCTCCTGCACCCCAACCCCCTGTCCCAGTCCAGTGAAAGTGAGTGAGGGTGAGGGAAAGCGAGCCATCAAGGGAGGGGGAAATGAAGTGAGCTGGGGGTGGGGCAGAGCTAGGGTTTTTGGTTTTGTGCGATTAGGAAGGTGGCATCCCAATTAGGGACTGTAGGCACTTTTGTAAAACAAATAATTAACAGTTATCTGGGGCTTGATCCAAAGCTAAGCAATCAATCATTTGGAAATCTTCCTTTGGCTTCAATAGATTTAGGATCAGGCCCCAAATGCCATAGAATTTAGGCCTTGTCTATACAAGAAGAATCCTACTGATGAAAATAAATCAGTTTAGTTACATTAGTCAAGCCGCTTGTGTGGGCTTGCTTGAAGAGAAATGAGAGTGCAAGGGGTTTGCCCCTGATTTAGTTAAATCAGTTTCTGTACTGATTTAATCAGTACAATTTTCTCAAGTCAGACAAAGCATTGGAAATAGGGTTAATTACCCAATCCCAGCACCTTCTTTTAAAAATTAAGCTTTATTCAAATATAAATGGTACATAGAGCCTGATTCTGCCACATTTACTCACATTGAGTAGTGCACACTGTGGGAGTGATTCCATTGGATTAATGCAAAATTGCATCCTTCCTGAAATCAGTGGGACTCTTTGTGGAGTGGAGCCTTTTTGTGAGTAATTGGAGGCAGAATCTGCTCGTTCAAGATAAAGCAATAGTTGAAAAGCAGAGGATAGCTGGCTTCAAGTGCACTCTTGTTCCCTTTCAAAGAGCTGTGACTGGATTTCTCTGAAGACTGGATTTCTATGAAGGCAAGTTTAAACAAAAGCTTGTCCTTGAGAAGCACATTACAAGTCATGTAAAACATAACTACTTTGTTCAAGTATATATGGTACGTAGAGCCTGATTCTGCCACATTTACTCACATGAGTAGTGCACACTATGGGAGTGATTCCATTGGATTAATGAAAAATTGCATCCTACAAGTTAAACAAAAGCTTTGTACTTGAGAAGCACGTTACAAGTCATGTAAAACTACAGATACGAGAGACAGAATGGCAGCCAAATTTAGACATGTTCCGCCCTTCATTAAGAATTTATATATTTGGCTCCAAGTTATGAGGTATCTCAAAGTCAGGAAGTTTTGTGCCTTAGGCCATGTCTACACTTACCGGGGATCGACGTTGCTGCGATTGATGCAGCGGGGGTTGATTTAGTGGGTCTAGTAAAGAGCGCTTTCTAGTCAACTCTGGTACTCCACTGGAATGAGAGGAGTAAGGTAAATCGATGGGAGAGCATCTCTTGTCGATGCAGTGTAGACACCACAGTAAGTTGACCTAAGCTACGTCAACTCCAGCTGTGTTATTCACGTAGCTGGAGTAGCGTAATTTAGGTCGACTTACTTATCGAGGTAGTGTAGACAAGACCTTAGAGTTGTCAAAGGTTCTGGGCTGTGAATTGTTAGCCTAATATGTAGACTGTCATTTTGAAATAGATGGGGACATTCAAAATAACAGGAGAAAGGAGTGTTATTTTCTCTACTTCGAATTATCGGTCACTGATTTGAAGTAAACATTTACCTTATATGGCCTTGCATTCTGAGGTGCCTGGAAGTATAGCAGCGGTAGTCATTAATTATTAAGCAAGTAATTATCTGAGAATAGTGTTGAAGGAAGTGTTGGAATCTGAGTGAAAACAAGTTTAGGGGTGGGGGGAACCCTTGAGTTTTAAGATACATTGTGACCTTTTAAGACGTTTCCCATTATTATCTTCCTAAAATAAAGCAAAATTAGTTGCAGGTCATCACCACTTGTTCAATGGAAAACTATTTTTATTTAAAATATTAAAGTCCTTGGTTTGATCTGATGTTTAAGAAAATCATTTATCTCAAGGGATTAATGCAACAGTTGGGCCTGATTCCCCCCTGGTGTCCATCTGTGTGGCTCCATTGACTTCAACAGAGCTATGCTGATGTGCACTAGCTGAAGATCTGGCCCACTGATTCTACATTTCTCTAAAGAGTTTCTTCCAGTAGCGTCCTAAAGATCTCAACCCACATATAGGAATAATTTTTGTTGTTCCACCAAGATGTAGTCTCTTCTTGGTCAAGATGTGGCACTTTAGGGAAGAGAAGATTGAGTTAACATAAGAATGGCCATACTGGGTCAGACCAAAGGTCCATTCAGCCCAGTATCCTCTCTACCGACAATGACCAATGCCAGATGTCCCAGAGGAAGTGAACCTAAAAGGTAATGATCAAGTGATCTCTCTCCTGCCATCCATCACCACCCTCTGACAAACAGAGTCTAGGGACATGACATGAGCACAGTCTATAAGTACTTACACTGGTAGATGATTAGGGGGGACTACATCCTGGAATGCAGTAACTCTGAAAAGGACTTTGGGGTTGTGGTAAGTAACCAGTGAACATGAGCCTGCAGTGCAGTGCTTTGGCAAAGAGGGCTGATGTGATCCTTGGCCATCCAAGGAGGGGAGTGTCAAGTAGAAGTACGGAAATGGAGTTACCACTGAATACAGTGCACTGCTGGCTCCTGTGTCTAGTTCTCATGACGTAGGAATGACTGAGTGAGAGTCTATGGCCAGTGTTACACAGGAAGTGAAACTAGATTAGCAGAATGGTTTCCTCTACCCCAAACTGATCCTTTTTAGACTCCATTTAAACAAATGTTCCCTCCCGGGGGTATTCGTAATGAAACTTAAGTCATTCACAGACATAACTGTGATCCTAGAACAGGGGTAGTCAACCTATGGCACGGGTGCCGAAGGTGGCACACGAGCTGATTTTCAGTGGCCCTCACACTCCCTGGGTCCTGGCCACTGGTCCGGGGTCCTCTGCATTTTAATTTAATTTTAAATGAAGCTTCTCAAACATTTTAAAAACCTTATTTACTTTACATACAACAATAGTTTAGTTATATGTTATAGACTTATAGAATGAGACCTTTTAAAAATGTTAAAATGTATCACTGACATGCAAAACCTTAAATTAGAGTGAATAAATGAAGACTTGTCACCCCACTTCTGAAAGGTTGCCGACCCCTGTCCTAGAAGTTATTTTATACGAAGAGTTCATCGGAATCTAGTTTATGCCTACTTGTCTCCTTTTGCAGTGATTACGGATCACCTTGCTGGGAACAATTGGCTTGCTATAGTGTCCGACTCCAAGTGATTTTCAGAAGCCTTTAAATTTGACACTAATGTGTGAGTTGTTGCCTTATTTTGACATGTCCTTCTAAATGCACCAAAGGTCTGTGGGCTAAATTGTTCTGGGATACGTAAAGCCATGCAGAAAGTCATTAAATTGGTGACTCTCTCTTTCAAGAGAGTGGTTTCTAAGCTCATTTTAATTCTCAGCAATTGAAATCTGATGCACTGCTTGTATGGTGTGCAAGAGTCCTTTGTGATTTTATAGAAGCCAGGGCTGAATTCCTGAATGGATAGCCATTCAGCAAGAAATATGACTACTGTTATAGGTACAGCTGCTGGTAACGTCGGCAGTTAAATTTACTTGCCTGTCTCTACTGATAGTGTGTGTGTGTGTGTGTGTATTACATTGTTTGTTCCTCAGATTTAAACAATAAACAAATTAATTAAAAGCATTAACTCTTAATTAATCTGCCAGTAAAATGGGCCAAGTTTAAGCAAAGCATTTTAAGTACAAGCTTAACTTTGACCGAGTCCATCAAGAATCTCCCATTGATTTCAATGGGACTAACACACATGCTTAACTTTTAAATAAGCACTTTGCTGACTAGGAAAGGGCTTCTGAATCAGGGTCATACAGATACCCCAGCCAGCAGCGTTCAGTACTCATATATATTTAACAAATTAACACAGCCAGCCAGTAAATCAAAGCAACAGAAAGGCCCTTCCCTCCCCTTGGCTTCAGCAACATTCTCTCCACCTTCCCTCTCAACCCTGTCGTGTGTGTGTGTGTACACACACACACACGGAGGTACACAATATAAATAGAGTTATTGATAATAGGTCTCTAAACAATATATTGATGTTTTTATATTAGACGGAGACTTCGTCTCTAATGATGGCCTGAACTGAATGGCTGAGTTCAATATAAAAACTTCTGCCAGTTAGAACAGCAAGATCACAAAACCCATATAGTTCTTCTGCAGACAGTGCAAATTATCATTTATAGTATGTTGTAGGATAGCTTGAATCCTGACCTGGAGAGTATTATGTTGCCTTGGTTCTCTCAGATCAGAGAGGGCTTGATGTTGGTTGGCTTAGTACAGACCTCGCTGTTCCTTACTGAAGCTGAGATCAAAAGCAAGGAAGAAAGCAATTTATCACATCAGAAAATGTAGCATTCCTACAAGAGAGAGGAAGAGTGACGGCCATTAATCATCTATGTAACTTGTATGCTCTGCCTGTCATTTGTCCAGTGAAGAATTGATATTAACACTACAGAATAAATAATAACACTTATTTTGACCAGTCATGCACTATGTTTAGAAAGGGTGTGTTTGGTATATACATTTTCTATGAATAATTAGGAACACAGGAATTGCTAAACAATGGTTCATCTAGTGAGGTGGCCTGGCTCTTACAATGACCAGAGGCTCAGAGAACAATGCAGGAAATCCTGTAATAGACAACTGTGGAATATCCTTCCCATAAGCTAAATTTCTTCTGATCCCAAGCAGATACTGATTGGTTTATGCCCTGAATCCTGATGGCATATAACTCTTATCAGTTATCATCCTGTATTATGAGGCTGTGGATGTTCTCATTGCTTATCTAAATGTCTAACCTGGTCTGAATCCTGCTAAGCTCTTGGATGCAGCGGTACCTAGTGTATTTAAAAATTAGGCTCATAAGTGGAATTCTTAACAAAGAGGCTGTAAATACTGGTGTGTGTGTGGTTGGTTTTGTTTTTTTTAATGCTAGCAGTGATTTGCTGAATCTTTTGTTGAGCTGTGACCGTTTGAATGAAGGAGATTGCTGAAATCAGAGTGAGATTTTAAAACTCATTGCAAAACACGCACAGAAGAATCGTTCAGCACAAGAGGGAGATTTTCACTACTTAAGGCATGTTTTAAAATCCTTAAAGTTTTAAAAGGAGATCATTTCCTTCCTTCCAAGTGTGTGAAACATGCCAGCTGAACATGTGTGACTGGTCATGTGAGTTAATGAAGTAAAAGGCATGCACTGGATGGTTGTTTCATGTCCCTTGCGATCTGCTCTTACTCCATCTGCTGCTGTAGTTTAGTCTTGGAAAAGCCTGTGGTGGAGCCAGAAATTACAATCTTTTTAAAGCAGCATTTTCAAGACTCTGGGACATGCCAGATTCTTTAGAACAGCACTTTAAGTATTGATGCATACTCCAGCCTTCCTACCTAAACCCATTATGAGTTTATTTTATAATTTTGAACATGTAGGGCTACGAGGTGGTTCTGGATTGACAACCCTGCAAAGAGAAGGCCAGATCCTTAGCTGGTGTAAACTGGCATAACTCCACTGAAGCCAGTTGATTTTAAGGCAGCTGAGGATTTGGCCCAGAACTCCTCCATGGGATAGGTTTAGCACAGGCAGCAGTAGTAATAAGATTTTCTTATCGCTCTGTCAACATGGCTCTGGAGAGAGTGTATGCATGGGCTAGAAGGGAGTTCTGCCTTCAAGGGCCATTCATAGTCTTTTTGCATTTTGCCAGTCAGTGCCAGTTGTCGGTGGTGGTTTAGGGATAGAGACAATCACCAGTTTGTTTCAACAACTCTCTTGAGAACTGTTAATCTGTGGCAGATCTGGAGTGGTGACCTAGATGTGAATGCCTCCACAGTGCATGTTCCAGCTTCATTAGTTCCCTCAGAAAGGGCCTTATCTGCCAGGTGCTGAATGTCCTGAATTCTATGGCCTCATTAGGATCTGGAGACACCTTGCAGAAGACTCAGCACTGCTGCAGGATTGTCCCTTAAGTATGAATTGAGCCTGAGTACCAGCAAGGTGACAGTCACCACTATTTTTGTTAATGTACTCTTGATCAAAAGAGAGCACATCTTTAAATATAAAACCTTTTGCACCATACATATTTTATTTAACATTTCTAAACAGGAGTTTATTGTGTAATTTGCTGTTAGACTGCACCCATTGCTGGGGGTGTGCAGTAGAGTTGTAAACTTGCCACTTAAAAAAAATAAGTCCGCTTGCATGTGTTTTTCTCAGCAGCATACACATGAACCAACAGCTGATGCCTAAATTTATGTCTCTGCAGTTACTTACTTCAGATTTGTTATATCCTGTTGATTAGCACAATTTAATTGCTAACTCTTCAGCAAGCTCTTATTGCTGGTGTTCAGATTCTTGTCTCTTAAATGGAAGGCTAGTCAAAAAATGTTTGATTGAAACTGATTTTGACCCCTGCCCCCTCAAAATAAATTGTTCGTTCTCTCTTTCTTTTGAGAGAACACACTTTAGTCTAAAATTGAGTCAGCTTCTTATGGAAATTGACTTTTTTTTCCATAAAAAAAAAATGCGTGAAAATATTTTGATGTAGACATCTCCCTGCAGTGCTTTGTGGGAGTTGGGATTTGCTTTCCTCCTGTTTCCATTCTTCTCTAGGGGCTGGATTTCCCTAGCTGCACCACATCTCCTGTGATGAAACACAGCCAGGGGATACTGTGGTTCATCATGGATGATGTAATTCAGCCAAAGCATCCAGCCTATAGAGGAGAAAGGGAGTTTGACGCACCCAAACTACAACTCCCCCGAGACACTGTAGCAACATTTCTTAATTGGAATATTTCAGTTTTTGATTCTTTTTTTAACTAAAATCTTGAATTTTTCTATGGAAACTTTTTTGTCAGAATTTTCATTCGGGGGGGGTGGGGTCCGTTTTCCAGTCAGCTCTACTTAAATACCTTGACAAACTTTTTTTTTTCTTTCAATAAACTGAATTGTCCTACAGATGTGCAAGAGCCAAACGCTTAGATCTTTAAAACTGGATCTTCAGCAACTGGACCTAATCTTCCAAGTGGTCCGAATCAAAATCCTGAATCCAAACATGCTTGAAATTTAGGATGTTCAAAAATCTAGACCTGAATTTTCCTTTTTAGGTCCATCTTAGTGTCACGCTAGAATCATTTGTTGTCTCTACCATCTGGGATTGCAGTTTGTGAGCAATAGAGCACTGCAGTTACTGGGAGAAGAAGCAGTGCTGCAACAGCTTTTATAAAGAGATTCCCTTATAATTGAAGGTATTTTCCCTTTCTTTCCATAAGAGCTGAAAATGAACACTTTTCTTTCTATTGGTGCCTATTGATTTGGCCCAGATCTCTCTCTTGGTGCAAAGCAGAAATAAAGAGAGAATCGTTATCTAGCTTACAAAACACTGCATTTTTACATTGATTGGTGTCACTACATAGAAAAAAGCTGAGAGTCCAGAGGAAAACTTTGCTCAATTTCAAAGGAGACTCTTAATCAAATGTTTTCTTTCTAATTTTCCCTTAAAAGCCAGACACAAGGAATGAATTGGAGATGGGACCAAAGCTGCAAATTCTGGATCTGCAGCCATATGCCTCCCCCTTCCTCTCCTCCTACCCCTCCAAGGGACTTGAGATGAATTCAGAGCCAGAGGGTTGCTTCTGGCTTCTTTCTAGAATGAATTGTAATGACAATGGACTTCTATTTACATCAAATGTGCACAACTGCAAACATTTCATTTAGGAAGTGAATGTAAATTCTAAAAGATTGTATCAGATTAGAGAAGTTAGTTACAAAAGGACCTGCCCTGTAGCCATAGCTAATAATTTAGTTTTCATGTGACTAATATTTAGCTCTGAATGAATAACTAGTTGTTGGTTCATTTACACAATTACTTAGGTTTGCTAAATTTTTCTAGTTGCATGGAAAGATTATTTTCCATGATTATTAATGGAAGCCAGAGCAGAAAGACATTTTATCAGGAGAACTCTATTAATTGGTATTAGCTGTAATGTAGGGGCAAGCTGAGATTCCTCAATATGAAACTAGGAAAAAGGAGGCACCACTTGTTAAGAATTACTGCACAACGTGTTTGAGATACCATATTTCCACTCATTTCCCCTCACGTACCGGTAACTATGGTAACTTTGTAGTGGGCAAATTATGACTTTTTAGTGGTGATCATTATATTTACTGCAGCAAGTATTCCTTGTTCAGGCAATTTAAATTGGGCCACCAGCTCTCATCTTGTTGGAGTTCCAAATGATATAGTGGGGAGAAGGGGGATAGCTTTCAGAATGACAGAAAATAAGAAACAGGCAGTGTTTACTGACAACCTGTTAATTCATATTGAGAAGCTGAGCTCTGCTGCTGGGATAAACATATTGATATTAATCCACTTTAGCTCATTTCAAAAGCAGGAGAGAGTGCTGGTATTGGAAAGAACCCCAAGAGGGTTAAAGACAGAAATTAGATTTTCAGCCGGGTCTGTATGTGAAAACAATACAGTAGCAATGAAAGTGACTAACTGCTGCTTTACCGTATGAGCCATTGATTATATCCCAGGCTTTCTCCTCTGGTCGCACACTTGTCACACTGTCCTCCTATTTATAGTAGGAGAGAGGGTTATCACTGCATGCTGTTAATGTTGATGAGCCAGATGGGTGGCTCTGACGGGAATTAACAGGATGAATTGCAGAAATGCACAGATACTGAAAAGAAAGGAAGGAGAAAAAAAATCTGTCTTGCTTCCATTTCTGAGTGGCTGAGCCAACATCTAATTATACTATGGGGCTTGTGTCTGTGTGAATGAAATGCACCAACCACTTTATGATTGTGCAAAGGCTGGGGGTTGAGAAATAGACTATTTTGATTCATGGTCCCAGCCTAGCATGTTTATGTTGGTAAACATTTTTGCTCTGAAGCAGCGGTTCTCAAACTGTGGGTTGGGACTGTTTTAATGGGGTTGCTAGGGCTGCTGTTAGATTTGCTGGGGTTTGGAGCTGAAGCCCAAGGGCTTCAGCCCTGGATGGTGGGGCTCACGTTACAGGCCCCCTGTCTGGAGCTGCAGTCCTTGAGCTTCGGCTTTGGCCTCTCCACCTGGGGCAGTGCGGCTCAGATGGGCTCAGGCTTGGGTCCCCCCTCTTGGGGTCATGTAGTAATTTTTGTTGTCAGAAGGGGGAATGAAGCTTTTAAACCCCTGCTCCAACGCCAGGATAATCAAGGAAAATGTTGAGAGAGGCGGCAGTGGTATTGAGTGAGTTGATGAGATACTGGGCTTGGACAGTTTTTTTAATTTTTCACTTGTGTAAAAGCAAGGTAATATTCTTCTCTGATGCAGTGTTACCCTGCAATGCAAGAGCATAACATACGTAAAATGAATGGCCTCAATCTCAGTACAGCTCCATCAATTTACAGATCTCTTGACCTAGAGCCTAATCCTGATAAATGTAAGGCCTGATCTTGCAAGCAGTTACAACCTGACATTGGGTTAAATCCTCTCCAAAGGTAAATTGGTGTAGCTCCACTGACTTCACTGGAACTGTGCCAGTTTACACCAGCAGATAATTTGACACATTATTGCTTACTGTTTACTAATTGTAATCTTATTCTTTTAAATGGTTCTATAACATGCTAGCACATGGTAGTAAGCGTTTGCAGGATTGGACCCCTCGATTCAGGCGTAATACCTACTCTCAAGAGCTGAGGATATGCTAGACAAGACAAAATACAGAACAAAAGTTCAGGATAAGGAAGGGTGTGGAGGGTTTATCTGAGAGCAGGGCTGCATTAGAGAGTTTACAGTGGTGATGCTGTAAGCTCGCTAATATAGCCAATCTAAACGGAAGGGAGCAGGAGCGGCTCCAGGCCCCTGCACAGCAAGCCGTGGGGGGTGGTCTGCCGGTCGCCGCGTGGGCAGTAGGCAGGATGCCTTCGGTGGCTTGCCTGCAGAGGGTCCACTGGTCCTGTGGCTTCAGTGGACCTCCAGCAGGCACGCTTGCGGGAGGTCCTCCAAAGGCGTGGGACCAGTGGACCCTCTGCAGGCAAGCTGCCGAAGGTTGCCTGCCTGCCGTGCTTGGGGAGGCAAAATGCCTAGAGCCGCCTCTGGAAGGGAGAGAGCTTTCTTGTCAGCTTAACTCCTGCCCCCATGAGCAGAGGTAGCTATGTCATCAGGAGAAGCTCTCTCACCAATATAGTGCTGTCCACGCTGGCATTTATGTTGGTGTAAATTATATCACTCGGGGGGTGATTAATTTACCCCTTTGAGTGACATAAATTATGCCGAGAGAAACTGTAGTCTGGACATAGCCTGAGAAGAAGTTAGGAAGTGTTCCTAGAAGGAATGAGTTAAAAGGAAGGATTTGAAGGATGTTGCTTGCTGGAGAAGTGGGAGGCTGGGTGGGTATAGGATGTGCATGGGATATAGGAGTGTAAGCAGAGTCAGGATGAGCTCTACCCTGACATCTGGTGGTGAATTATGGGAAGTGCAGAAAGAATGTCAGGAATGTGAAATCTCAAATATTTGCATGGGCACACCACGCAAGGCAGCCTGGGATGGTTGTTTTGACAGCTGAGATCCCCAATTCCTTTGTTATTGGGGCAGGAGGAAAAGAAAAGTGCTGTCACCCTAATTATGTGAATGAGGAACTATTAGACTGCTTTATGACAGAAATGACTCAACCTAAATTCAGTAGTAGTTGCTAGACAAGGGACATGGGTTCCAAAAACCCAGTGAATTGAGAGAGGTTGATGTGTGTACCTGATGATATGGGCCCCTTTTGAGGGCCTGGAACACCAATTGCGCATCCTCCTCTCTCCACTGTTAGAGTAGAGCTAATTTTGATTCCATTAGGAGTCCATCTAGAGACTTCTGAGCTGAATTCATGTTGGGCCAATGATGCACCAGCACCAAGGCTCCCCTACTAAGAGCTGAAATCACAGAAAGAGCTGAGCTGAGCTGAGAATCACTGATGCTGTGTTAACCAGTGGGAGAGCCTGAAGACCTACCATTAAGTGGCTGGCAGAGTGAAGCAGTTTGCAGTGTGTTGGAGCAGCCCATGGAACAGTGAGCAGAGTGAAGTGGTTTGCAGGGACAGTGGGAGGTGTGGCACAGCTGGTTGTGGTGAAGGCTGCAGCAGAACTCCATGGAGAGGCGGAGCAGTTGGCCCTGGCCCACATAAGGTGCCCCTTAACACCCTGTGTGGATCCGCCCCCGCCCCCCCCCCCAGTTCAGCCAGGCTGGGGAGGTAAAACTCTGCAGATAAACTCTTGAGGTTTTGGGTGGCACTGACCAGAGACTTGAGGGTTGTGTGGACTTGGGTGAGTGGACTTAAGACCCTCAGGAGAAAGGACATTGCCAAACGTACTTGGAAGATGGGTTTTCGTTTATGGTTTGTGTATAATCTATTTGGTGGTGGTTTCTCCAATGGGATGCCGCATTGTTTCCTTCTTTTATTAAAAGGATTTTGCTACACTCAGACTCTGTGCTTGCGAGAGGGGAAGTATTGCCTCCTAGAGGCGCCCAGGGGGGTGTGGTATGTAAGTGTCCCAGGTCACTGGGTGGGGGCTCGAGCGGGTTGTGCATTGTGTTATTGAATGGAACCCCTGGATACTGAACCCAGCCCTTGTTGCTGCCAACTCAGAGGGGCAGAAGGGTTACAGGAAGTCTGGATTCAATGAAGCTCGTGGTTAGTGTTGAATGGTGCGGGAGGAATGGAATACCAAGAATGGACAGGAACTTTCCATCAGTGTCCTTTTCAATAGAAAATGCAGTTTCCACAGTTAAAATTTTCTGTGGTGAAAATTTCAGTATGCCAAAGTATTTCAGTTTTTCTGTTGGGGAAAAATTAAGCGTTTGAGCTTGTGGTCTCTCTCACCCACAGAAGCTGGTCCAATAAAAGAGAGAGCCTCACCCACCTTGTCTCTGATGTCTTTGTGCATCCGTTTGGCATTAATCTGTATTAGCCTGAGCTGCCATGGTAGCTTATGGGAATTATAGTCCCTCCACCCCACTGCCTTCTCCTGTATGGACCGGGTTCTGTGTATGGACTACATCTCCCAAGAAGTAATAATGTAGTCTCCCTTCTAGTTGGGCTGATGCAATGTATCAAGAAAACCCAGCTCATGAAGTTGTAGGTGTGATGTTTCATGGCTTCATCCAATCCTTATGAGGTGCTGCGACAGCTCAGGAAGCTGGAGATTAATGTTAAATCAAGCCAAAATGAAATATTTCAATTAGTTCAATAAATGAAACACAATATATAAATTTGGAGACGGTAAAATGTTTCAACTGGAAATGTACAAAGTGTTTCTGGCTTCTGTTTTTTGGATTTTCTGTTCTGCGCTATATTTTGACTTCTCATCCCAGTTTGGAACGATTTTTTGAATCAGAGTCTCCTATGGGAAGGAAATTCCCTTTTTGAAGCAGTTATGGTTTAGGGGGTTGCTGAAAAGAAGCGTAATGTGAAGATTAAAATTTTGGAGATGATCAGTCTCTGAGATGCTCAGGATTTGCTCATTGCTTATGTGTTTCTTAAATCAACACGTAACGTTCCCAGTTAGGTAATAGAATAAACTGCAGCAGTGATGTTAGAGATTCTGGTGTCTGAGTTCATTATAACAACTTTCCCATTGTAAATGCAAATGTAAAGGCTTTAAACAGTCCTTACCCTAAAATGAAGATGGAAAAGAACTTGTCCTTCAGGTATGTTGTTGTACGTGGCAGAGGGAGTCAAAGCAAGTCGTAAACATTTGTACTAATCAGATGCAGCACTCAATTAATTCCTGCTTTGGAGGTTTTCCAGTTTAATTTAAAGGGAACACTGGGAGTCTGGGAGCAGGAAACAACATTAGTATTCCTTGTGTTTGTGCGTATTAGTCTACGTTACCAAGGTGTTACTTCATTAGCAATAATGGGACACAAGACGTTTATGCACATTACATTAAGAGCACAGTCTGTTGTGCCTATCAGATGGGATTGATTAAAGTAATGGTAGTATCGTTAGCAGTGACAGACTGAATATTGTTTAGCTACAAGGTTAAATTTGCCTTTACCATTAATTAATCAGTGTGGTTTTCCCACTTCGACAAGGTGAATCATAGGAAATAATTTCTCTTCCTCGTCTAATTTCTGGTGATTCTGTTAGATCATCCATTCCTCCGAGATCTGCACTTCCGTGGAGGTTCTTTTCTCTTTCTTTGTTAGAGGGTAGCAGATTTGGCTGGAGGAGTTTGTAGAGCACCCTCTCATTATGGGTCTGCTGTAAAGTACTATATTTTTAGGGTTGCAGTGATCCAGGACTTTTTAGGGTGTTTCAAGTATCCTTACCTGGTATAAACAGCCTTATATTCTTGCATGTTCTGAAGGACAAGTGACTGTCTCAAAGTATGATATTTTGAGAATCCCCAAGGTTAAAAATGAAGGGCTACATCCTCAGCAGAACCCAACTGCCCGGTACTGTTGGGTTGCAGGGACACCTCTTTTTCCCCAGACACTGCCACTACAGAGGAGGATAGGTGGGGATGTCATAGGAACTGCTATGATTGCTCTGGGCTATAGGAGGGTTCCCTATGCAGGACTCCCCTTCAAGCAGCCTTGCGCCTGGAGTCTGGCACAAAGCAGCCTGTACTTGAACAGATCTAAAACAACATGCTGTCAGAAAGCTAACAGCCTCTGAGTCCCAGTAATGTAGACCAGTTTTATTCTAGCTCCGGTGGCTCACAAGGTGTCAGATGTTAAAAGCTCATTATTTTGATTATGCATTTTGTGATGGGGCGCCTGCCCTGCACTGGCCCTGACAGAGTTAAAACCAAGGCTGGAGGACTGCAAGGAAACAGCCAATTAGGGCAGCAGCTGGACCAGCCAATCCTGGCCCAGCTGGAACATATAAAAGGAAGGTGCAGGAAGCCCAAGGAAGGTGCAGGAAGCCCAAGCGAGGGGACTGGCTTCCTAGAGGGTTGCAGGAACAGGGCTGTTAGGGCTTGCAGGCCTGAGGCCCTGGGTGAAGGAGCCAGAGGTGCTGGGGTTGCAGGGAGGTGCGCCAGGGAATTGAGACAGACTGGTGGAGAAAGAAAGGAGGGGCAGAGAGAAGCTGTTGTTGTTTTCAGGGTCTGTGGGCTGGGACCCAGAGTAGTGGTGGGCCAGGGTCCTCCGTCCCTCCCCCCTCCCCCCGCCGCTGAAGAATCGGCCAGGCTAATGACTGCCAAGCCACTGTGAGAAGCAGCTAGACTCTTGCAGTCCCCCAGAAGGGGGGAACTCGGATTGTGACATGGCCAGAGGGCAGCCAGACTGGAACCGCAGTGGGTCTGCAGGCAGAGGCGAGGACAGGACAGCCACCACCACCACTGGAGGGCATGCCTGTTGACCAGCGCTAATTCCTGAAACAGCCAGCAGGAGGTGCCAGTGTGGTGAGAGACCCTGTGACAGCATTTCATATCCACAGTGTGCTTATCAAATAGCATCCCTGGCTGTGACTCAGCCAGTCTACCTTTGCTGGTGGGATGCATAACTCAACAGCCTTCTTTTGGCAAGAACCCTTGATCGGTATTTCTCAACCTTTGTAGGCTGGAGTCTTCTTAGTCTAAATAAAAAAATGTTGACGGCTCTGATGTATAGTATAAACTTAAGAGTTACAAAAAAAAGAAAAGAAAAAAAAGAAATTGGAGTAAAAAAGTATCAGTGAGAACAGTGGTAAGTCTATATAATTTACATGCATGTATGTGTGTTCTGAGAGGCTGGCAGAGTACTTACACTTAAAGGGTAAAGAGGTGGTGGGAATGGTGGAGTAAAGATTTCTTTGCTTTAGATTGTAAAAACATTTTTGATGCCTCACGACTCCTGGGATCGTCATCTGGGCATCGTGACCCACTGGTTGAGAGAACCTGTCCTGTGTGCGACATAAGTTTTGTTGATGCAGACCTGAGAGAGAGAATCCTCGTCCCCTGTAGGTTTGTCCTGAGAGGGCTGTCTACGACAGCAAAATTTCACTTTGCTTCCTGATATTTTTCACAGATGAAAATGATTTTGCAAAATTCTCATCAGTGGGAAAAGTAAATGCCTTCACTGAGCTCTAAAACCAAACATACACTATTTCAGCTGTGTGAAAGCCCCTCTGAGGTCATAATAAATATCAACATGTACAGCTCTGCAACCCCTTCCATTTTATATTTTCATTGCAGTTGTGCCTAGAGATCCTAAACAAGGATCCAAGCCCCGTTGTACTAAGCAATGTATGCATACATTATACAAAGACAATCCCTGCCCCAGAATACTTGCAGTCTAGGATTCATTAAAATGTGGTGTGTTGCCTAAAGGAGGACAATGGAATAGTAGAGTCATATGTGGTTACTTAACTTGGCAGTCGCAGGTGTTTTCCAGACTCAATAAAATGTACATTAAAACCTTTGTTTTGGTGTAAAAGCCAGGCTGATATTTTGGAAATTCAAGTCCAAAAAACCCCCTCTTATGCCAAGATTCAGCCCAGAGAGACTTGTTAGAGCCAAGATATAAACCCCCTGCCGATAAAGGCTTGCAGTGGGAGTGCTGACACAACCAGGTGTGAATGAACGATTGTAACAAACGTTTTTGTTTAAAGCAAATCTTTTAGCACTCCTAATCCCTATGTGGACCTCAGTGAGAAGTTTACACAGGTATTAGGCAGCTCCTTAATGAAAGAGCAGATCAGATAACATCAGTACAGCCCCTTGGTGCAGGCATGTTTTTTTCCCTTTGGGGAAGGAAGACTTGCCACTTTCTAATAAAATCATCCCAGTATCTCTTCCAATTCAGCCTCCTCAGCCTGAGATAAACAGGAAACCAGAAGATAAAAGATCTTTGGAGCTCTCCTTGTCATACCGGATTCTGTAATCTGAGCAGAAATGTACATGGGAAGCTCCTTTGTTCGTTTAAATACAGGGTGGTTAGATCAAACATTAGGGCCAGATTCTGCTACTTTCTCCACAAGCAATAGCATTGAAGTCAATGGATTTACCTGTGCAATCAGGTGCTTTTCAGTAGAGCTGGGCAAATAGCTGATTTTCCAGTTTGCTGGCACTTCTGAAAAATAAAATAAAAATTAGTTTGACCCAAAGCAAAAAAAAAAAAAAAAAAAAGACTTTTTCAATTGAAACATTCGAATGAAAACGAATTCAAATGAAACATTCAACAATTCAACAATGAAAATGAATTCAAATGAAACATTCGACTGAAAACAAAATTGTTTTTATTTCTGGGCATTTTAATCTTTTATAAACAAAAGTAAAGGAAAATGTCCCTTTTTTATCCATTTGCCCCGTGGTTAGCACACTCACCTGGGATGTGGGAGACCCAGGTTCAAATCCTTGCTGCAGAGCAGGGATATGAAACTGAGTCTTCCACAGTGTAGGTGGGTGCCCTAAGCACCGAGCTATCTGTATAATAAGAGTCCAGAAATTCCACTCTGCATGTCACTCTTAAGTCTACAATTTCTGAGGCTACGTCTACACTACAGGATAAATTCGAATTAGCTTAAACCGATTTTATAAAACAGATACTATAAAGTCGATTGTGCACGTCCACACTAGGCACATTAATTCGGTGGTGTGCGTCCATGGTCAGAGGCTAGCGTCGATTTCTGGAGCGGTGCACTGTGAGTAGCTACTGTAAAATAATGAGGCCAATAACGTCGATTTGCGTCCACGCTAACCCTAATCCGATATAGTAATATCGATTTTAGCATTACTCCTCTCGTTTTGTAGGAGTACAGAAATCGATTTAAAGAGCCCTTTAAATTGATATAAAGAGCAGTGTAGTGTGGACGGGTGCAGCGTTAAATCGATTTAACGCTGTTAAAATCTGTTTAACAGCGTAGTGTAGACCAGGCCTGAGTCAGTGTGAAGCAAAAGAAGCAGCTAAAAGCACAGTGAGAGATCTTTGTTCAGAATATCACCAAGCTGAATCATCACTGGGTTTCACAGTCTGTTACCATCCAATTTTTAAGTTCTGAGCCATTTTAGGCTTTTTTACATATGACTTTACACTCCTGAGACAGCATAGGCTTTCATATACCGAGGATATCACCATTTCCTTCTCCTTCCATTTTGTGGATGGCACTTGAGTTCCCTTGTAAATTTAACCGGAAAAGGGAAGTGTGTTCAAAACTGTTCAGTGAATTCATGTCAAATTCGTGGATCATTTCAGTCAACCTGAAACTGAAACTGCAGTTTTCAACAAATAAAATTATATAGCTGAAAAGTTTTGCCTGGCTTTCCTACTCAGCTAGTATAAGGGAATCAGGATCTAACCCTTTTGGTTTTATAAAAGAAGTTTGTCTAAAGCTGAAGCCTTTTAGAAATGTTTGAATAATTTATTTTTTATTCCACTGGGAACAGTAGTTTAAAAACAAATAAACATTCTCCCTCGGTGATGGTAACCGTAGCCTTGGGTTACTTCACCAGAATGCTCCTTGTTTGTCTGTTTCCCTTTCCCAACTTTATAGAGATGCAAAAATAACTGCAGATGGTGCACATAGCACGAAGTACCCTCCTATCCACGTTTGATGATCTAAGGCAGTGTTTCTCAAGAGTAAGTTGCAAACCTCCCACCCCCCCTCCTGGGAGTGTCATTAAAGACGTTTGGAGGTTGTAAGGTGTTGAAAATCTTATTACAAGCTAAAGCAAAGAAAATCTCACTTCCCACAGTCCCCTATCCTTCAAGGTCAAGTATTCTTTGTCAGTCTCTTGAAACACACAATTATATAGGTTTATCATTGGTATTACTGATACTTTTTTTATTCTTATCTTTACAGTAAATGTAAGGGAGGCTGGGTCATGAAGACTTTTGACTCCAGACTGGCGATGCCTTAATTTGAAAAGTTGGAAATATCTTGATGTTAGGTGCTGGGGCTGAACTCTCCTTCCTGCTCTTGGCCTTTTGGCACAATTCAGATTCATGTCTGGATCAGAACTTCAGCACAGGTCCATCTCTCCAGTTATTAGTAATGTGGGTAAGGGTGTCTTCATTGTTGGCAGTGGACTACATCTCCCATGATGCACCATGACCAAAGACTCCCATGATGCAGCTGCCACACATCACTGTCTTGCATCATGGGAAATGTAGTCATACTGGAGAGCTCTGCCTCTAGAATAGAATGGGAGGATAAACCACTTGAACTACAGCTCCCATGAGGCATCATGACAGCATTTCCAAATTGAAATATTTTTGTGTTTTGGCCAAATATATGTATGGGTGGGGGGTTTGGCCAAACACTTTTCCATTATAAAAATAAACCAAAAAAACCTTTTGTTGAAATTTTCTGTGTGGGTGAAGACAGGAAGGGATCCTGTTTTCTGGTCAGCTCTAATGATTTTTAACTTGATAGTGTCCCTTGTAATAAGGTGGTTGTCTGGCATGGCACTTTCACTATCACTGAAGGAAGGGAAGTTTCTATACAGATGAGAGAGATTGAGACGTAGCATCACCAGAGTGGAGTATTGCTGCACAACTCCTCTGGTAGCTGAAGCATTTGTGTTAATTGTGACTTCTTCACTGACTGAGGGCAGGTCTACACTACAAATTTACATCAGCACTGTAGCGTATCTGGTGAAGATACTCTAAGCTGACAGGAGGTGGTAGCTATGTTGTCAGGAGAAGCTCTCCTGCCAATGCAACGCTGTCTACACAGGAGGTTAAACTCAATATAACTACGTTGCTCAGGGGTGTGCATTTTTCACACCCCCGAGTGACCTAGTTACACCGAAGTAAGTATGTAGCGTATACCAAGCCCAAGTGTAATTGAAAACTTGCTGTTGAATGACAACTTTTCTAAAAGGGATGGAGGAAACCATTATGTCTCCGAGGTGCATTGTCTTAAAAATAACAGTTGATGAAGAACAAGTTCTCATCCTGGCACATCCCATTGAATTGGAAGTTGTTTCACAGTGGTTTGAAGGACACTGAGAAAGTGATGCAGTGCACCGGACTGCTATTTTTGCACCATACCTACTGTAATGTTGAGATGTTCAATTGTATGAACTTTTCAATTTTTATGATCCCCTCAGTCCCATTAGTTTGTAAAATATGGGTTGGTGTGTGTGTGTGTGTGTGTGTGTGAGAGAGAGTGTTTAAAATATGTATGAATATAAATTCCTTCGGACCATTCATGAAGTAATCTCCCCCACAAAACTCCTGCAGTGAGACTACACCACTGAATCATTCCTCTTGCTTTGAAACACTTCTCTCAGGTCAGTGGCAGTGATGTTACTGACTTGTATTAAAGTAAAATAGGCAAAGGCTTTTTCTGGGTGGGTTTGATAGCAGCACAGTGGATTATTGATTCTGGCCGCGTAGAAATGAAGATCGCTAAAAAGCTTTCAATGATTGCTTGTTCCCTAGGCCTTTGCTAAGTGAGTAGCTCTACTCTTACATTTTCATACAATGAAATCACATAAATTGGTGACTGTGGATTTCTCTGAGGAGTCCAAAATCTTCTGCATTAACAGGGGACATCAGTTGTCACTAACGAGTAGCAGAAGGGTGACGTCAACTCGGAGACGGACAGAGTTCAGATGGAAAGCCAAATGCTGTGGTTGGCCTAATCTCTCTATCAAGGACCATACCAAAATGCTAGATGGAGGAAAAGACTTTGGCTATTAAATCCCCACCATGTTACTTAACACCAGGCTGGTGTCTTCTTCTCTTGGGGGGGGGGGGGATGTGTGTAAGTAAAAAGAACAGTCAAGGAGAGAGAAAGGGTTATAGAGATTGAGAGGCAGCACACTCCATTGGACAGGGTGCTAGACTGGGACTTGGAAGACGGTGGGTTCTTTCCCCAGCTCTGACATTTGGCCAGCTGGGTGAGTTCATTCACCAGTTGGTGCCTCCATTTTGCTGTTTATAAAACAGGGGTTGTGATACTGACCTCTTTTGTAACACATTTTGAGGTCTAAGAGTGAAGAGCGCTGTTAGAAGAGGGAAGTATTATTACAAGATAATAAGATTTGTCAGAAGGCCACCAAATTAAGATGGGCCAATTGGGCCATCATAGTTTGAATCCACCTCTTCTGGGGACTCACTGAGTGAATAAAACTTAGGGAGCTGTTTTGATATGGTAAGTAGATGCTCATGAAAAGATAAATTTAGTTCTAAAATGTTAATGATGGACCTTTTCCCCCTTGGCCCTCCCATTGGTTTGAAGCGGGCTTGTAAGTGTACATGTCTTGTGATACAGCCTGTGTATATGAATGCACTAAATGGATGAAAATTGTGGCAATATTAGCCTGGGAGACTGCTGGCCAAATTCCAGCTTTGTCCCTAGCTGTGTATCTCTCTGAATGGTTCAGTTCTTAGACATTTTGTTACATTCTGTTCGAAGTGTGGTGTAGTCCTGTCATACACAGGTACCACACATCATCACATGTGAGGAATGGATGACGCAAACTATACAGATAGCTTCATGTTTTCATATCAGTGTAAGGTTGTATAATGTGTCCTCGATATATTAATATGACGCTGTTATTTAGCTCTTCCAAAATGCTTTGGCCTTCTTATCTTCAAATGCCAAGCTTCTGTCAAAAGCTATAGAAACATTTGTTAACAATAAAGAAAACACAGCTCTTTGGTGTTCATTTGGGGAAGACATTGACTGAGTGGGAAATTCAGTAGTTTGCATGTAAATCTGAAAACCAAACAGAATGGTGCATCTTCATAAGAGCTATGGAAGAAATTCACTTCTAACATGAGCTGCTCTGCTGTCCCTAAGAAATGCTTCTTTCTGCCTTTTAGAAGTATTTGCACAGCTTGAGGGCGAGATTGGAATGTAATGGTCTAACAAGTTCAACTGAGTGGAATTTTTCTTTGTTTTAAGTCACTCCATTTGGTGAAAGCATTGCACACTGAACCCGAACAAAGGGTTTGCTTTAATCATTCTAATTCAGATGATTTTGCAGAAGGTATAATTTTTGTTGTCATCCCCCATGTTCTGAGTGGCCCTCTCATTAGGTTAAAAAACATGAATTGGTCAAAATGAGCATTTCACACAATTTACGAGGACTTAATTAGACTTTTTATTTTTTTAGCTTGGCGAGTGGATCATCATTTAATTTTGTTAATGTGAGTCTGTCTTTATTTCCAGCTGGTCCGCGCAGATTCAGTGGCGCTCAGTGGCACATGCAGAACATCATTAATGACTCTGTGGAGAGCTCAGATGATGAATTTTTTGATGCCCGAGGTATGTACTGATTTTTTTTTTCTTCACCCCCAGAATTTTACGGCACTAACATAAGTAACCACATTTGGATTTGCTTTTTAATCTTCTACCTGCCAGGTCAAGTTTTGTAGACTTCAGGCCCTCTCTCCTGCAAAGTCTTATGGATGTGCTTAGATGGCACAATGCATGTATTGCCATTGGTGTCAATGAGGCCAATCAGTGTGTAAAGTGAAGCATTCATGTGAATCTTTGCAAGATTGGAACCTAAAAGCCAAATCCTGAGGCACCTGATTATCTAGCCTATCAATTAATCATCCCTTCAGATGTCACCCATCACCAGAGCATCAGAAGTACTTTGCACCCACAGCTCCTAATGAAGCCCATGGGAGTTGCAAGTGCTCAGCATCTTTGAAAATTGGATCCTCCATGTTTACTCTGGCAAAACTTCCCCTGAAGTCTATTAGAGTTTTGTGAATGAATGAAAACTGCGTAATTAGAGCTTCAGGATATGAACCATAATGAATGCAGTCAACAGGTTAATCTGAAGGGCTAACTTCTTTCTGTAACCTCCTGCGTCTCTTAGACAGACCATGAACAACTTTTACTAGGGAATTCTGGGTTGTCTTCTGTAACATGCTGGGGAGTTTTTGGATTGGGGCTGACGTGGTTTTGTCTACAGGAAATTAAAAATGCGAACAGCTAAACTGCATGCTTCCATTGGGTCTTTTCCCTATGGGAGAGGATTGAGTCTGTCAGTGTTGAGAAATCTACTTGTAGCAATTTTGTAATGTGGGCTGTTGAGGTGGAATAAGATTCTTTTACACACCAATAGATGATGCAAACTCAAGTTGCATTGGTGCCTGAATTCCAGGAGTGAAGAGGACTAGAAAAAGAGTTCAGTGAATTTATGGGATTTGTAATGCTTAGTAATTTTAAAGGGCGGTGCAATCTGTCCAGAAGCAAGAGGATTTTTTCCCCCCTAAGTTGCTTGATTATAGTGTGTACGTATGTGTTTGAAATAATGAAGAAACAACAACCCTACAGGCCAAAGCTAAAATGTCCAGGTGCTGGTTTGAAAGCACATGCATTTTTTTTCCATTTGATTGTTTTGGGTAATGGCATATTCAGCAGGCTTCTTTTGATGACTTCTTTTTGAAAAAACATTCAATGCTTAACAAAGAAAATGTATATTTTATTTCTAATGGCTGAGATTGTTGAATTTCCCCATCTGTTGATATTTATAGTACAGAGCTGACATTTTCCAAATGCTTCCACTCTCTGTTTGAACATGGCTTCTCTGGAGCAGATAGAATTAATTTTATGAACTTTCTAGGTTCTTGCCTCATTATTGTGTGTCTGTTGGATGTCTGGGGATGCTTGATGGTGCCACAAAAGGTAATTGGTGTTTTTAGGTAATATCCAGGCATGCATGTTTGACTGCTTTGTCTGCTGTCTTGGAATCAAATTTGAAAGTTCAAAATGGTTTTTCTTTTCCGTTGGTGGGATTATTGGAGAGCCATCCTGCGTTCATTAGAGAGCCACCTGGTGGGTTTTCACATTGACATATTTTTGAGTTGAAAGTCAGTATGAAGGAGACATTTTTGTCAGGTTTTTTTATTTTTATTTTTTGGTTTGCTTGCAAAATCTAAGGGAGGGGAAGAAGACAAAAAGGCTGCTGCAAAGAAGATGACAGTGCAAATATGAAAATCTGCTATAAACATACTTCGTGTAATGACGTAGGCAGTCTGGCAAATTTAGGAAGAGGAAAATCCAAGCACTTTTTTTGTTCAAATGATCAGTAGTGTAACTTCAGAGGAGATACAGCCACTGTGTTAGATTCTGACCCCAGGTCCACTGGTGGTAAATCTAGAATAGCTGAACTGCCTTCAGTGGAGCTATTCTGATCTCAGTTACGTGAACATAAATCAGAAATATCCTACTCCCTACCACAGGCTGTTTCATTCTATATGTATGATTAGTACAGCTGATAGATTACCTGGGGAGAACTGGGGTCTGAGCACAGGACTAAGAACCACAAACTTTTGAATTCTCTCCCTGCCTCTGGCAGTGGCTCCTTCTATGGCTTTGAACAGATTCCTTAGCCTCTCTCCTTCCATTTTGCTCTCTGTGAATCACTTACAGTAGCTGTAAAATTAATGGCAATTTGATACTTGAAAGACAAGCTATCTGTGTAAGAGCTATATTTATTCCATAGTTGAAAGGCAAACCCTTGATTTCTAAATCAAAGAAATAAAAATCTGTTTAAAATAAAATTTCATCATAAAATTTGGGACAAAATTCCATTCTTGTTCCTACCGTTGCCATCCATGTGGGGCAGTGGAGGGCTGCAGAAGGTATGCAAGTGTATTCAAATGAAAGTCTTTCTGTGCAGTGCTGTAGCTGTGTTGGACCCAGGTTATTCGAGAGTCAGTGTGGGTGAGGTAATATCTTTTATTGGACCAGCTGGTGAAAGAGACAAGCTTTCGAGTGTACATAGAGCTCTGCAGGATGCCTTCTGGAAGATGTAAGTTATTGGGCTGAACGAAGTTGACCTGGGAATCTGTTTCCATGACTCTCAAATGAAACTTGCTGACATCATATGGAATCACAGAAGATAGAAATGGACCCAGTAAAGTTACAGCAATAGCCCAGACAAGGTGGTTGTAATGTTTTCTGGATGAAATTGCAGAGGGACGTGTCTATGACCTCCCCCTTCATTTATTTGTAAGCTCAATCTCTAGAACAAAATTCTCTTATCCCTGACCTCTGCGTAGTCATAATGAGAGCATGCTGTTTAGGGTCTTTCCTGACTCCAAGAAAAATGCATAGCATTGCAGGCTTCTTCTGTGCTTCTGTAAATTAGAATTAAAATACTAGTGAGCTGTTCTGTAGGTCCTTCCATCTGAAAATCTTCAAGTAGTTTACAAATAATTAATGGACTAAGTCCCAGAACACCCCTGAAAGGCAGATAAATATTATTTACCCCCTTTATATATGGGTAAACTGAGGCACAGAGTGATACATGACTTGCCCGAGGTCATACAACACATCTCAGCCAGAGCTGAGGCTAGAACTCAGATCTCCTGGCTTTGAGCTGTGCTTGAGTTGCACCACTATTAAAGAGAAACCTGAGAGTGGTTAACCAAGAACTGTTTTTTGCATTTTTCAGAAAATAAATGACTTGACAAATAGATTGAAGTTGAGAGAGCATGCAATTGCTTTTTCCTTCTTGATGATGATGATTTGGTGAGTTAGTGCCACTGGACATAAATCTGAGAGAATATTTAATATCCATGGACATCAATTGCCTAATGAACTCGTGTACCTCATAGTATTGTTACCCTCCCTCTTTCTAGGAGTTTAATACCACAAAGAGATGGCTAATAGGAGTTTCAGCCTTTAGTCTGTGCGATACAGGCTCAGTATAATGTATAGTTGTAAGCATGGCAGCTCAACTGCTCACCTCATTTGTTTGTTTGTTTTTTTTTTAAATATGAAAACAAATCTTAAGATGTTTGAATCACCCCATTGAGCACCTCTTTAAAATCCTATGGCTGCTGTGTGTGTGGAGACTCCCTGGTCCTTGACAGTAACTAATAAACAGTAAATTAATTCAAATCTCCATTCTACAAAAAAGCTTTTGCGTTTTGCCCTTTAGGTTGAGCTCAGACTTGAGCTCGCTTGGCTCCACAGGTGGAATGTGTTCTGGAAGGAAGAGCCTTGCACGGTTGCACTATTTCTTACAGGGGATGACTACAAGATCTCAGCTGCTGCAGTGGGACATTGTACAGAGCACGTCACTGCTAGCATATGAAAAACCAACTCAAGTGACTAAAACATTCCTCAGTGTAATATCTGCCTGAGGTGGGACCAAAGCAATTTGCATTGTGCAAAGCTACTGTTGTAGGGAGTCTGTATTGGAGGTAGAGTAGATGATGACCCTTATGGCGCACTGTGATGCGTTCCATCTTTCTCCGTGCTTTGTCCAGTGACTTACTGTGGACAAACAAGAGTGGACTGTGTTAGCTAAAAAAGATAAAGCCAAGTAGGCAGAAACTTGCATGTGCACTGCCGCACAATCCACTGGCCTGATTCTGAGCTCGTTAAAATCAATTGAAGACATTCCATTGATTTCAGTCTTCAATGGGCTTTGGATCATGCCCTGAGCTACTGAAGGTGAGGTGTGTTCATACATGAAACTTTGTACCCATGCCAGCCTGTAGTGGTTGGTATGCACGTACCCAAGCTGCATTATGCATGTTTGAATATTTGGCCCTAAAAGCAGGAAAGATGTTTGCGTTTCTTGGAAGTGGTGCTTTTTCTTAGCCAGAGTGATTTTGCTAACTTGGAAAAACATTTTTCCAACTAGAGTGATGACTTGGTGCTTTCATGAGTATATGGGGCTGACTTTTTGGCAGTATATGAGTAATGTAGTGGATCAGAGCTGTGCCAGCAACAATCATGTTTAAACAAGGTTGTTGCTAGAAAAATATTAGCCATAAAATCCCTGTACATATTTGTCAGGGAAACCGTGCTAACATTTGTGTTAGAACATGATTAAAAGAGTGCTGCAGGGTACTTGGGTGGGTGGCTTGTATAGCACAGGCTGTCTAGGATGGTTTTTAGAAGGAATAATTCCTGACTAATGCAGATTTCAGAGCAGGGAAAGTCTTATCCCATAAGGAAATGGAAAACAAGCATAATGTGTATCTCAGATGTGTTCTCAAATATATGCTTGAGATATATTTTCTCAAGTAAACCTCTGCCCCGATATAACGCTGTCCTCGGGAGCCAAACCGCATTATATTGAACTTGCTTTGATCCACCGGAGTGCCTAGCGCCCCCCCGCCCCCACTCCGGAGCACTGTTTTACTACATTATATCCGAATTTGTGTTATATCGGGTCGCATTATATCGAGATCTATCTCAAATCTATTTTCCCAGGAGCTCACTAATGCAAAGGAGGAGTAATTTCTTGGGATGGAGTGATATGAATGAAGAGATGTAGAAAGAAGAGGATTCTGAATGTGCAGAAGAAGTATAGCACCTGATCTTCCGCTGATGTATATCAGTATAGTTCTATTGAAGTAACTGGTGATACGCCAGTTCAAACCAGCTGAGGACCTGACCTATATTGTTTAACTGTGTGTATTTTTTCAGTTAGTGGTGGGGAGTGTAAAAATACACATTTAACTGTCAAACAGTGAGTCTGATTTTCTTCTTCTGTTGGCACCACTGTAGTGTTTTAAGTACAGACAAGCCCTAAGAGAAGAATCGCCAGGCTTCCTGCATAGCTTTTAACAGTTAAAAATGGTTTATTAACTTTCCTGAAATGTGCTATTTTCACCTAGCACACTTTTGCGGCGATAGGTTTGCCCTTAATAGGTCTTTCCTTTAGTGCACCAAAAACATGTTTTGTTTTTCAGTGGTTTCATTTTAAGTCTAAATAGGCTCAGCCGAGGAATGTGATACCAATTAAGTAGAAGATGAATCACAGGAGTGATGCTTAATCCATTTAGCAATGGATGTGGACATCTGAGATTGAATTTGAGACCCAGTCTCGGCACTATGCTTCCATAATCCATATCTATTAAGCGCCGCTAACCGAAGGAAGAGCATGGCTGTCTGGAGTTGCAGTTGTATTTTCAGAATAAAAGAAACAGAGACGGGCACACCCAAGAAGAAGTTTCAGTGCTTCTGTGCTGGAGCCAACCGCACCAGCCTAAAAGGATAGGAAGAAATAGGATAGTTGTTTAGTGCTAGAAATAAGGAGAAAGCACTTTAAGAGGTGTCAAGAACTTATTTGACTTTCCCTGGAAATAAATAATCTTAGGCCAATATACATGTATGGTTGCATTTAAAAGTTCTATTTCAATGTTGTATGGATTTTTAAAACCCATGACAAGGTAGCATACGTTTTTTGTGTGTGTGCATGAGATCTTTGATTTCCAGAGAAATCAAATAAGTTCTTGACACCTCTTTAAAAATTCTTCCCTTATTTCTGGCACTAGATAGGATATGTTATTTCCTCTAACCATTTTATGCTGATGCAACTGGCTCTAATACAGTGGTGCTGCTGCTTTTTCCCCGTGTGCCAGTCGTGGATACTTTTACTCTGCAAATACAACTGCAACTCCAGGTAGCCATGCTCTTCCTTCGGTTTCTGGTGCAGAAGCTGATCGCCATATGTGAGATTTTCTGTATAGTATTCTGTAATGGTTGTGTAACTCATCCTTATTGTGGCTCTCTGTCTCCCTTTAGCAGATGGTCATATGAAGCTTTAAGAGGCAGTTATGGCCTTGGAGCTCTCACATGTGGGACATTTAGCTTGGGCAGTAGATGTTCATCGTTTTAGATCCAGAAGTCACTGGTTCATTCCCTGCCGCTGACAGCCTCCACAGGGGTGTCATGTTATGCTTGCTCCATGCTCCTTAGGTCTGTGGCTGTAACAGTATTTGCACAGAATTGGTAGTTGCACTTTCTCCATGCCTATATGATCATGGATGCTGGCAGAGATACTGTCTCGTGTCTCTGCTTCAATGTTAGCAGTCAGTGCAACATGCAGCAACTGTCTCAAGATGGGGCATTTCAGTGTACCTTTTAAAATAAGCCTATTTTTAAATACTTAGACACAGATGTGATGGAGCCATACGAGCACCTAAAAATGCCTACTTTGGCTTAGCTACAGTTACTTTTCATTGGCAATTTGAGAGGAGATGGGGTATGTTTATACTGCAATCAGGGACTGTAATTGCAGCACGTGTAAACGTACTCCATCCCAGCAGCCTTTAACCCAATGTGGGTACCAGAGCAGTGCAACCATGGCAGCCCAGGCTTCCAGACGGGCAGTACAAATCTGCCTGGGTCCTCAGATAATTATTCGATCAGCTAGCCTGCACTGAAATCCATGGTGTTGTGGCTTCACTGCTGTTGGTACCCAGGCGCGGTATAGTGAACTAGCTGGAGTATGTTGACATGTTCTGCAATCACACTTCCAGTTGCCGTGAAGTCAAATCTATAATTAAACACACACGGGCCTAGATGACAATTCCTGGAAAGTCGTTGCTAGATTGACACGCCTCAGTTACAGAATTTGGTAAGATGACCTGGATTCGCAGCATGATAGAAGCTTACAACCAGTGGGACAGGCTTCTGAGAGAGGAGCCCATAGAGAAATTGTGCTGTAGTCCTCTCATTTCCTTACAAAAACCTCCCTCTTTCAGGTGGAGACCTCTGCCTTTGGAGAAGAGGGGAGGGGGACATCACTGGTGTGAGATCCTGTTCCTTAACCCTGCATATCTTCTTTGATTTTGCTTATGACACCCGTTTAGCTAAATGTTGTCTCTTCCTGTTATACACATCTCCTGTGAGCAGATGCATTCATTTCCCCCCACAGCTTGCATACAGGTCCCATTAGCTGCTCTTTTGTAAAGTTAATGACTCTGCACAATACTTTGATTAGTAGTACATTACCATGAAAATGGAAGCAGTATGCAGCCTAGCTCAAGACAAGGAAATATATTTTTTTGAGAAGTATGAATTCAGAATACCAAAGACGAAAATCACTGATGGTATATAGCAGGTGCAATTTATACCAGGCAGTCTGGGCATAGGGTCATAAGGCTACAGACAGATTTTGAGTGCACAGCTTGAGGTCCCTGATCTTTAGAAGGGGAGAACCCAGCATTTCCAGAAAATGCAGCCTTTCTAAGGGGTGTTAGGGTATGGGACACTCAAATACAAAGACATCCAAAAAATCATTAGCCACTATTGAAAAGCTTGGACTTAGGGTGATCAGATATCTCAATTTTTCACACTTGCTATCTGGTCACCTTACTTGGACTACATCCTTAAAGTTGTATGGTGTTATATATAGGTATGACCGCCACCATCTTGGCTGACACCAGGGATTCAGCCAGGGACCTCTAGTGCTAAAAGGAAGAGTCTCAAGAGCCTGAGCTAAAGAATCCACCTCTGGGGCTGTAACAGACTCTCATCTTCTAGGAGGGTGGTGAAGCACTGGAATGGGTTACCTAGGGAGGTGGTGGAATCTACTTCCTTAGAGATTTTTAAGGTCAGGCTTGACAAAGCCTGAGCTGCGATAATTTAGCTGGGGATAGGGTGATCAGACAGCAAATGTGAAAAACTGGGACGGGGGTGGGGGATTATAGGAGCCTATATAAGAAAAAGCCCCAAATTTCGGGACTGTCCCTATAAAATCGGGACATCTGGTCACCCTAGTTGGGGATTGGTCTTGCTTTGAGCAGGGGGTTGGACTAGATGACCTCCTGAGGTCCCTTCCAACCCTTATAGTTTATGATTCTGTGGAGTGGACATGCAGAGGGACATGTAGCACCAACGGAGTAGTGGCTGCATAGGTAACCCATAGCCCATAGTAATGGGACTTGGACATTTAAGTCCTCAAGGCAGCTATGAAAATCTTAATCAGTATCCTTTTTGTAACAGGCAGGTATTCCTGATAGTTGAACTGAAACAAAGGCGGCCCAGGTCAGTGGATTCAGGTGGCATCAAACAGGGTTTTGTAATCAACGAAAGATTAAATCATGTTATACCATTGTACGAAGCCCTAATTGGGCCCAGCACAGGACATACTGTTCAATTTGGGATTGCTTACAAGCTAAAGCAGGATGTGCATATCCTGGGTAAGGCCCAGAGCAGAACCACCACACTGATCAAAGATAGAGGGTCTTGGATAAGTTGGTGCAAACTGAATTGTGTAACTATAATGGTGCCATGCACTGTCGATATTGCAGTGACGGGCACCCTATAAACAGACGAGTCAGAGGTAGAATGTAGATAGCTTCCTCTTCTCCATTTTAGAACTTGGGCGTCCTTGGATGAGATGAGCTATGTGAGTGGGAGGTCTCCATTGTCAAACAGAAATGCCAAGATGGGCTCATAGAAACATATGTAAGGATCTTCTTTTTTTAACTAAGCAGCAACAGGATTGGAGAGTGAGGTCAGAGGGAGAAGCATGCGGACTAAATGAAAATGTAATAAGAATAAACATCCAGCTCTTAGGATTGGGTGGGCATATCCCATGATAGCCATTCCCTGCAGTTGCCGTGGGCTTGGTGCTGGGACGACCTCTCTCTCCTTGTGATCAGCTTCTATTTCTGATTGATGTGATTTAGAATGCACGTTCTGCCCACCTGAAATAAACATATCAGATCTGTCACCATCTCAGTTTGAATCACTCTCGCCAGAGCTGATGGAAAGAGGTCCAGACTGTCACACTCTGCGAGGGCTGCTGTCTTGTCTCCTCCAGCCCAGGAAAGATAACCGCAGCCCCAAAGTCTGTTCAGGCCCTTCCTTTAGGGCACTGGCCTTCTAACACAATAACACAGTTCCACATATAAACCTGGGCTTTCCTCCTGACTTGGGGTCTTCTGCAGGGGCAAAATGGTCTTTCCCCTTGTGTGTCTTTCTGTTGTCAGGTCCTGACACAGGACCCATCTAACTTTCTGCAGTTCTTCAGTAAGTGAATTCTTTCAAGCCTTTATAAGAATCACCGGACCCCTTCCTGGCTGGGTCTGAATCCCTATTCTAGGCTTAAATGCCTGGTTTTGGGGGGCTGCAGGCCCCCCAGTCTTAAAGGGGCAGAACACTGTTACACCAGGCCACAGCTTCAGAGCAGATCCACTTATTGTCTCAAACCTTTGAATTGGCTGTTTCTGCTGTTTGTAGTAGAGACTTGGCTTGAAAGGTTGGTTGTTGTTTTTTTTTTTTTTCCCCCCCCCCTCTCACATGCTTCATTATACTTGCATGTTTAAAATTGCCTTTGGTTAAGCCTAGGGCTGAAGTTGAATAGCAGAGGAGGTTCTGATGGTGCAATGGAAAGAGAATACCTCTAGTGATGATGTTGATGTATCAGGAACTAGGTATTGGATCTGAATACACATACAGTTGGTGTTTCATTCCCTAAAAGCCAAAGGCCTTTGGTTGGGCAGCATTTCTACTATGAACTTCAATACCTTTTTATGATTAGAAAGATAGTAATGAGCTTTAAAAAAACGGCCTTGAATGTCTCGAATTTCTGCTTTTGAGTCATCCTCAAAAAGTTACGATTAGTGTTCTTTGCCCTTAGCACTTCTTGCAATAACACCAGCTGCTAATAGATTTTTTTTTTAGAGAGTTGACAGAGGAATACGTTGAAGTGAGATTGAAGTATCTAGAGGGTGAGAGAAGTAGTTAGAATTGCTCATGTATAGAAAATACCCTTTTAGCTGGGAGCAGCACTCCAGTTCATTCATCATGGCTAGGGGAAGCAGAAACATATTTTTCAATCTCCTGGCCTTGATACAATATACAGAACCACAGAATAATAAATAAATGAAGTGTCCTTTCAAACGCTATTGTGACACCACTAAACCAATTGTGTGTGTGTGTGTATGGAAAGGTTGTAGAAACAGCAAAAATGTATTTTGCAGCGAAATGACAGCTTTTGACTTCTGATGATTTGCCTTTCATTTCTGCGCACACATTCTGGTGAGTAGAAAGAATGGTAATCGCTGTTTGTACTGCAGTAGCAACAAAGGACTCCAGTTGTACACCAGACTGCCATTGGGTTAGGTGCTGTACAAACACCATAGCGAAGAAAGACACAGTTCCTGCCCCAAGGAGCTTACAATTTAAGGTAATACAAACAATGAATACGGCATATAGACGGAGAACACAAGATACTGATGAGACTAAAGTGGTCAGGATGAAATGTAGTGGTTGCACTTTGTTCTGAACTTTCCAAAACAGAATGAGTGAGAGTGTGTGCGCGCACGCATGCAGAGTGGGGTAGGGTAGGGTCGGGGGGGAGGTTTTCAAAGGCACAAATGGGAGTTAGTCACCCAACTCCTTTTGGCTTCAGTTGGCATTGGGTGCCTTACTGCCTGTGTAAATTCCCTTGGTGTGTATTACCAGCAGGTAAACAAAAAGAACTTGTGGGTTTTTTTTTTCTTTTGCACAGCTCTTAATCAGCAACTGACCTCAGGGTGGCACGGGTGAGTACCGTGATGGATGGCTGCTGTTACACCCCTGTGTCATCCTCATCAGTTGCAGTGCAGAGGGGCGGCAGGAGAGCAGCCTTCATGGGGCTGCTACTCCCTTTCCTGCATGGGTGGTGGGTAGAACTGTGGCTCCACCTCTCCCAATGCACTTGTTAGCACAGATATATTGTGTTGGTGCAGATTGCTGATTCCTCAGTGGAGCAGGGGGAGCCAGAGGCCAGAGTGTAGCTCTGATACATGCTGATTCCTGGTTTGCCACTGGGACCAGCAAGTTGCCTCTTACTCAGAGCTTGTGGCAAAGCCACCATTTGGGGGAAGTCAGGGAAGTGGGAATTGGCACGCTCTGTTCATAGAATAAGTGGAAAGTAATTGTGAACCAGATTTTTAAAGGTACTTGGGCACATAAAAATGTAGATAAGCACCCAGTGGGATTTTCAAAAGCACCTTTGTGCAGTGTGGGTTAGGCACTTCTGAAAATTCCATTAGGCACTTATCTGCATCTATAGGTGCCCAAATACCTCTAAACTTCTGGGGCTATATGCCTTCATCACAGAGGGTGAAATTTTCTTCTGTGCACAGAGCCAGTGTACCATTGGTGTTCCATGTAAAGCAACAGATTGAAATTGTATGGCTGTCTTAGGGAAATTCTGGACAGTCCCCTCAATAACACCAAGATTTGAAGGAAAATTTCGAGGCTCTTGTACTGTTCTCTTAGTTAATGAGGTAATGCCGACTAAACCCCACCCTCTACCCCCACAAACACATGCACTCTTTTAATTCAGATATTTTTTAACAAAGTAAATCTATATTTAGACCTTCCCAATGCAATACAGAATTTTAGATGCAAACTCTTCCAGAAGCCTGTGATCTTGGCCAAGTGGCTTCAGACTAGATAGTTCTAGACAAATATTGTGGGAGCTACAGGTACTGATGCAGAGAGAGGCTAAAAAATGTTAATATGTGACCTGCATATTGAATCTTCTTGTTCTCTTTCTGCCTTTCCCTCTTGCTCTGGGATTTATCCCTAAAGATGAGTAGTTATCTTAGGATAATTATAGTTTGGCACAAAAAGCAAAGGTATAGTGGATAAATTATATTTAATGCCCATCAGTAGCAACAACTGAAGGGAATCATGAAAGACAAATAAAAGTCCATTTACTGTTCATAATTTTGCCATTGTTTAAAGCTCTTGTAAAGTTCCATGGTGCTCTGCTACTTTGGGCTTGGTGCTTGACTGTGCTTTGAGTTCTGCAGAAGTGAAGGGTTCTACATTACCAATTTCCTCACTCATCATGGCTTGGAAAAAGTGCATTGAGCCGTGGCTGGATGGCAAGGAGAGAACTCAAGCTTCTGAACCCTGTTAAACCAGGAGCTGTCTGGCACTTGCTGCTCAGTGCCACAGTAAAGCATATAAAGGCAATACTGTTTTTACCTTTGGGCAGCCCCATAAGTCATTCTGTCTCATGTTGTTCTGTAAAAAGAACCAAATGGTTTATATAAACAAGCAGCAACACACAGCAAAAATGGAAGAGGACAATTATTGTGCTACTCACCCATTTTTTCTGGTGTGTTTTATTAGCGGGACGAAGACGGTATTGAGTTTGAAATCCTTTTAATAGGTTACTTGAGCCTCGATTATAAGCCCTGTGTCATTTAGGGGAGTAGAAACCCTGTCTGAGCTATCCATGTTGTCAGAGCATGTGTGGGGTGGAGAGCAACCACCAGCCTCTTACGGGTGGAGAATGGATAGGCAGGGGCAGGGACTGGCAGAGCCAGAGTGCAGAGCAGTCGGTGAGCTGTGGTAAGATTTAGGAAAGCACTTAAGCCTGTGCTTAAACTAATTCCTCCTTGGAAAACAGTGCACTGAAGTCCCACTGAAAGCACATATTCCTAAGTAGAAATGGGTTTAAGCATATTCTTAAGTGCTTTACTGAATCGAGGCTGTGATGGCAAACTTGCCACTGAAATGATCGTATAATAACAAATCAGACTGTCAGACATCTAGGGTTATGACTTTCTTACGGGAATAGAGAGAAACAGGAGCTGGACTGAGAGGAAGCACCTATCCTATATGCTATTGTAATCTTCGGAAATAGGGGAGATCTGAGAACAAAAAAATTAAGATGAGAGAATAAGCACCATGTGACAGATGTGTAGTCACATTGCTTAACATGCTACTGGAAGGCATGCAGGTACTATAGTCATGAGCATGGGATAAGAACCTACATAGACTAGTATAGAATGCACAATGTTTCTTTAATGAACATGCTTTCCTAGGATGCCTTAATCCTAGAAATCCTCTTTAGATGATGACAGTCGTGATTTTTCTTTTTCGCTGGTAACTAATCACACAGAACATTAGGTATCCTGGAATGATGAATGCAATAATAATGAATGTTCTACAAGTCCCATGAGGACTGGTGATCATTGCCATTAAAACATATTGATTAAAGCATGGCATGTTTATCACTCTACATTTTGTATGGTTTATAATACGGTCAGATGAAATCATAGCTAAAGCATAATTTGACCCTTCTAGCAGGGGATCTAACCATTGGAATGATAGAAAATTGGTCAATACAGTACCCTCGGAGTTGTCTCTGGAATAAATAATTATGGAAGTTTCTAGTGCTCTTTGTATACAAGAAATAAGCTTGATGCAGAAAGGAGCATGTGAATTATGAACATGAACCTGGGAATTAACATCTAGACTTGTTTACACACTAGGAGTTCTCTGACCTTGCCAGCTCTGAATATGAAGTGCCCATTGAGGTCCATGTGAGTTCATCTGAAGGGAGCCGACAGGATCAGGCCCAGTCCATTACTCCATACTACCATTATGACAGCAGCACAGATCTCACTGAGATTATTTTTAACAGGAGATGCTTCAGATCAAGTGATTTTATGCAAACCTTTTAAAGTAATATTTTGTTAAATTTCAAAGAGAACCCACAGATTGACAGAACAAAGGGATAAATATGGAGTTAATTATTCCACTGAGCATATACCAGTAATGCGATATCATCATCATCATACTTTTATAGAAACTGATTAAATTACTTTCAGAATCTTATTTGATACAGGCTGTTTAGGGTCTTTTTTTCCCCCCCTTAGTTCCCTGCTGCAGAATAATCCTGGTTAGTTGGAAATTAAGCTGTGTAATTTGAAAAACAAGAAAAGCCTTTTATGGAAGGGTATAATTGTTTGTTTCAGTTTTCAAGCTGTACCTCAGGCAATTAGTTACAAATCTCCAAAAGAATAAATTCATTTTCAAGTACCTTGAAATATTTAGATTACTTGTAGAATTTGTTGGCGATACAGTAGCTTGCTCCAGTGTCCCTGATATATTTTAAAATAGAAATATGTTTCCCCAAGCAAGCTTTGTTGAAAACAAAACAAAAAAGCATAGTTTGAAAATCTTCTGAAAAATATGTGAGGATCGTGTTTTTTTTTTTCACTGGGAAAGCTCAGATATAAGAGTGACAATGTGTCAGCCCACAATCTCAGTATGTGGAGGATGGTAAACCAGGGTATGATTTGTGCCAGCTTGCTGCGCAGTAATGTTCCATGTGGACAGTGCTGTAGCTGTTCTCCATGACTTTGTGTACTGTAGCAATGTCCACCCGAGACACCGTGACCCCTAATCCCTTCTCAGAGTCACCTCTTCCCAGGATTGAGTTCCCCATCCTATTTAGTGTTTTCTGTTCCTAGAAGTCTGATTTGACTTGACCGTATTCAAATGCATATTATGTGGTTGTGCACAGTTTACCAAACAATGCTGGGCAAAATTGCTCTGTATCTGTGTTCTGTCCACTTCATTATTTATCACTCCTCCAATCTTTGTGTTACCGGGAAACTATCTGTAATGATTTTGTTTTCTTCCAGGTCATTGATAGAAACGTTAAATAGTGTAGGACCCACTAGAAACATACTTGCTCGATCTTGCATTTACAACTACATTTTGAGACCTATGAGTTCCCCAGTTTTTAATATATTTAATGTTTGCCATATTGATTCTGTATCTTTCTGGTTCACTAATCAAGGTGTCATGTAGTTTGACAGGACCTATTTTCTGTAAACCCATGTTGATGACATAAGGTATTAGTCGTCTTTCATTCTTTTCTAATTGAGTCCTATATCAGTGTTCCGTTATTTTGCGCTGGATTATTGATAGGCTGACAGACCTGTAATTACCTAGGTCATCCCATTTTTACCCTTTAAAAAATATTAGCACAACATTAGCTTTCTTCCAGGCCTCTGGCACTTCCATGGTGTTCCCAGACTTACTGTAAATCAACATCAACAGTCACGGGAATCCTCCAAAATGACCTGTAGAGCTGGTGGGAAACTTTCCAGTTGAACTTTTTGCCATCACAAAATGCTAGTTTGTCAAAAACATTTTTTGCAGCAACGTCTAGCTTTTGACTAAAATTTTTTTGTTTTTGATAGAAAAGTTGGGGGAAAAGAAGTGTTTCAATAAGGTTGAAACAAAACATTTCAATTTTTCATTTTAACACAACTTTACTTCAATTTTTAAAAATTTATTATACAATATACTAAAGTCAAAACTGGAAGGAAACATTTTGATTTTGTACAAGTGAAATATTTCAGTCCACCCAAAACTAAATTTAATTGTTTAGTGGGAGACTTTCATTTATCTGCTTTCGTTTGGTTTCAGAATGGATTTTTTTTTTTTTTTCAAACTTGTGGCATTCCCCACAAAATGGAAAATTCAGTTCTTGCCCAGTTCTTATTTCCATAAGATGTTTGGGGTCAAGAAATCAAACCCACTGCCTTCCATTGGCTGCTTTTGAGTGCAAGTGGTAACTCCCATTTTGTAATCACAGAGACCTTTAATGATTTTTCTTGATACTTTATGGTATGTCTCTTCAATAGCTTCCTTTCCATTAATATATAGTACTGAATCAGTGGCCTGATAGCTCTGTATGGTGATATCTGTGCAGCTCGGGAACTTTTTTACGTCTTCAGTACTATGCGGAGGCTATAGACTCTGAACCAAACTTAGTTGTCTGATGTGCAAGCATAGGTCCTATCAAAGAAAAAGTGGAATCATATGCACGTAACTGGGGGTAGAACTGGGCTCCAGGTCCTGTCTCAGCTTCTTAGTTTCCTTGGTTACACATCTTAACATATATTATATGCTCCTTTTGTCTAGAGCCTTTCCACACTGATGTGCATTTGGGGCCTGAGCCAAAGTCATTAAGTCAATAGAAAGATTCCCACTGACTTCAAAGGGCTTTGGTTTGGGGCATTAGGTGAGAAAATTATGTACTTCAAAATAAGACGTATTGGAGCATAAGCTTTCGTGGATGAATACGCACTTCATCAGATGTATTCACCCACAAAAGCTTATGCTCCAATACATCTGTTAGGTCTATAAGGTGCCACAGGATTCTGTCTTTTACAGATACAGACTACCACAGCTACCCCTCTGATACTTGTACTTCAAAATGTTATTGATATTGAGACAATAAATTGGGTGGGAAATTACCATTTTTCTGTGCCATTACAAAGGCTGCGATGAGGATTTCCAAAGCAGTCTAAAGGGAGTTAAGCTCCTTTGAAAATCTTAGCCTAGATTCTTGAACAATTGGGTTATTTTTGTGTCAGTACAAGAAGCTGCATTAATAGGAGACATCACACCATATTCAGTGATGTCGTCGTCTTTATGCAGCATAGCGAATATACAAGACCCTGTGTACCAGTCTACGTATGTTGTTATATTCACAGAAAAAATTCTTAGGACTTTTAAAGTTGCTGGTCTGCTTGCTTTTCCGGGCTTCTGTCTCTGGGCAAACTGTCCGCTTTCCAGGCCCTTGGTCTCATCTTCTAAGGGGCTTTTCCTGTCTCCGTGTTTAGATTCTCATTTTCATACAGGCAGGATTGACTTCTCTCCCATGCTGAGATGCTTCTGTATCACAGAATAACTTTGGGGCTGACACTGCATCATACTCTTGTCTCTCACAGCAGTGCCTCAAAGGGATTCAACAGTGGCTCCGAACCTTGGCTGCATAATCTCACGGCAGAGACCCATGTTGACTGGGGAGTTAGTTCTTTGCTGCAGTCATTGTCTCTCTTAATTATAATTCAAAAGTCCCAGCTCTGTCTCTCCTCCCCATAGCTGACAGGTACTTGTCTCCTCTTCAATCCTCTCCCATAGTTATGTGCTTTCCTCTCTCTGCTCCAGACCCTCTTCTAATCTTGCTGCTGGACTTGCTGTGTTATCTGAGTAACCTTTTGTCACTGCCATCCTTTATAGTTCCTACTGGGGTGCTGGGTGTGCAGCAGTAATAACCAAATATATGCTTTCCACTTTTAGCACCCCCATTATAAAAATTGTTCCAACTCCTCTGCTTCCTTCAAATGCTCTCAACAGATCCTAGATGTGAATTCCTCTTCCATGAGCAGCGGATCCCCCCCTCCTTTGGGGAGGCTATCCTCCCATCTCTGTCCCTTCTGCCTGAGGGTTCCCCCTCCCCCTGCTCCCCACGGCTGGAGCTAAGAGTCCCTCCCCCTCAGGCTGCCAGCCAGCCCGAGCCACTCCTGGCTGCTGGTGGCCAAGCTCCAGGCTGCCAGCTGGAGCTGAACCCCCGCTGGCTTCGGGGAAGAGAGGGAGTAAGAGTGGGGCCTCGGGGCAGAATATGGGTGGGGCCATGCCTGGGTTAGGCCTCTCCTGTCCTTTGATACCCACTGCCCATGCCCTCTTCCCCTTTTGTTTCACTTCTTGAGCAAAGAGCTGATTTACTCATGGGAACTACTTCTTCAAAATGTATCTATCACAGTGTCTCCATGGGTCACAGCTGAGAATACCAAATTCAGGACAAACCCCTGAGAAATAGGGCAGATCCCCCCCCCCCCCCAACTGGTTGTTATTCTCCCATAAGATCTACCAAACCAGAAACAAAACCAAACTTCTGTTTCACTACACTGGCTAAAAGAAATCAGAGCAGTTTCCTTAGGTATTCCAGTCCTTGTATTACCACTCAAAACACTAGATTTAAAGATGAGTGATTCTTTTAAAACCAATTTCTTCAAATAAAAGGTTCTTCTGATCCCAAAGGACCAGCCGCACACCCAGGTCAATACGCAACTCAGATTGTACCCAATAATCATGCAGTTGTCAGTCCTTTAGTATCTAAAATCTAAAGGTTTATTTATAAAAAAGAAAGAAAGGTGAGAGTTAAAATTGATTAAAGGAATCAAATACATACAACCTTTGCAAAGTGCTTGGTTCAGGTTTGTAGCATGATGGAATAAACTGCTGGCTTGTTAAGTCTCTGGTTGCTTCTAAATCATTGGAAGGTCCTCAGTCCTTTGGTTAGAATGCTCCCATTAGTACAAGTTCATCATAGTCCAGAGGTTTGAGCAGGAAAGAGGCAAAATGCAGATGTTTCCAGAGTTACAGGTAGCAAGTTACAGGTAGTAAGATGGTGTTTGGAGTCACACAGGCAAGTCACATGTCCAATTATGAAGTCACAGGAGAGGCCATTACCTATACTTCAGCTGGAATGTTCACAGGAAAGTTCATTCAGGCCTGGTCTACACTACGTGTTTAAACCGATTTTTAGCAGCGTTAAACCGATTTAACGCTGTACCCGTCCACACTACAACGCTCTTTATATCGATATAAAGGGCTCTTTAAATTGATTTCTGTACACCTCCCCAATGAGAGGAGTAGCGCTAAAATTGGTATTACCATATTGGATTAGAGTTAGTGTGGCTGGAAATCGACGGTATTGGCCACCGGGCGGTATCCCACAGTGCACCACTGTGACTGCTCTGGACAGCAATCTGAACTCGGATGCTGTGGCCAGGTAATACAGGAACAAGCCCCGCAAATTTAATTTTTCATTTCTGTTTGCACAGCATGAAGCTCTGATCAGCATGGTGGCAATGCAGTCCCCAAATCCAAAAAGAGCTCCAGCATGGACCATGACGGAGATACTGGATCTGCCTGCTGTATGGGGAAAACAAATTTTCTAGCCTAATCTAATACAGAAAACTCCATGGTTGGAAAACAAATGCAAAGAAAAAATCTCGCAGCTATCAACAGTGCTGCGTGACAAGTGAACGGAAAGCGACAGAGATCAAACGAGCCTACATGTTTGAGGGAGGGACTGTGAGGACTCCCAGCTATCCATGCAGTCCACATGCAAGTCTCCGAGAGTATTTGCATCTTGCTGAGCTCCACAATGCCTTAATTCAAACACATTGGGTTCCCCCCCGGCATCGGCAAGGGAATAGCTCCTCAATTACTTCCCACCCCAACCACGTGAAAGAAAAGGGAAAAAGAAATGTTTTGATTCTTCAATCACCCTAATGTCTACTGATACTGGGCTGTTGAACGCGATGCTGCCAGGCCATGATGCGAAATTTCCAGATCCTCTCCCCTCCCTGGTGGCAGATGTGCAGTAGGTACTGTAACATCCTTATGCAACCACCGGTGAGTGCTCCTAATGCTTGATTAGCTGCTAATACCCTCTTGCGTCCGAGGTGAGGCCGGCGGGGGGGTCGCATGAGTAAAAATAGAAGAGTCCTGGTCATTCTCAGTAGAGGTACAGAAGGCGGTAAACCATTCATCAAGAACTGGAGGCTGAGCTTCAATCAGCCCCTCCTTTCCTGTGTAAAGAAAAACTTCTGTCCTGCCTGGACTGTATAGAGCAGCAATGCTGGGCTCTCTCCAGCACCGCTTAATTCCTCTGGACCGGTCATCAGCTACCGAGAGGCGCCTCCCCCTCATTTTATCTCACTAAAACTCAGTGTTTCTATTCTGCCATTCTTATACTCATGAGACACAAATTGGGGCGGAGCACTGCACGGTAGGTCAGGCAAGGCTGGGGGAGGAGGGAAGCAAGGGGGTGGGGTTGTTGCACGGGGCACCCCCATGAATGGCATTAGTCTACATTTCTGCGGATCTATCACAGAGCAGCTGTGCCTCTGATACACTGGTTTCTAGTACACTTTGCCCAATATGCAGGCAGGACTGACTCTATTTTTAGAAACATAAAGGAGGGAATTGATTGGGGAGTCATTCCAGTTGCGCTTGGCGGCCCCAGGGATTCGCCAGGGCACCCATGGTAGCCCAGACATGTACAGAGGGACAGATAACCGTCATCCATGCCATTTAAACCGGCGCAGATGGTACAACCGACTGTACCATGCCTGGCTGATCATGGCAAAAGCAAATGAATGCTTGCGTGTACGCTGGAGTAGTGCCTCTGTCCGTGGCATCCAGTACCCATACGTGACTGTTAAAAAAAAAAAAAAAAAAAAAAAAAAAAAAGGCTGAATGTGCTCCATGGTTGCTGTGCTATGGCGCGCCAGTGGGGAATCCAGGGAAAAAGGGCGCGCAAATGATGTCTGCTGTGCATGCCCCGAGGAAGGAATGACTTGACGACCATACCCGAACACTGCGACATGGATTTTTTCCCTATCACCACTGGCTTAACAGAATCTAAGGGCAGGGGGAGACTGCGGGAACTAATGGAATAGCTACCCACAGTGCAATGCTCCGGAGATCGACACTAGCCTTGGACCATGGACGCACACCGCTGAATTAATGTGCTTAGTGTGGCCGCATGCACTCGACTTTATACAATCTGTTTTATAAAACCAGTTTATGTAAAATCGGAATAATCCTGTAGTGTAGACATACCCTCAGTGTAGATGGGCGCCTTCCATTGTGAGCTGTGTTCTTTTGATGAACCTCTTAAACTTGAATAGTTCCTTCAAGATATGCGAGCAAAATCCCTTCTGGGCATTACCACAGGAGCAAACGTACTTGAAATACAGGTATAGAGCCAATTTTCATAACTTCAAATACAAAAATGATACATGCATACAAATAGCATAATCATATTCGGCAAATCATAACCTTTCCATAGACACCTTACTTGACATAATTTGTACAAGATGTTGCAATTATAGAAAAACGATAGCAACAATGATCTACATGGTCATATTTAATCAGATAATGTCACAGTCTCCTGGCAAGCCTTAAAGAGACAGCACACGTGACGCTTGTCACACATAAGAATCTCAGCCTATTATGTTGAAGTGGTGTGACATTTGCCCCAGACACTCTTCTCCTTGGGAGAACTCCTCATTTCATTAACATTTCAGGTTGACAATTTTCACATTTTTGTGAACCTCAATTAGTGTTCCAGAAAGTGGTTTTAGGAGAAGGATGATTCTTCTCTGTATTATCGTTGTGCTTAAAGGCACCAACGGAAATCCAGGTCCAGGATACCATCTATGTTTTGCTTGTTGCCTGGGGGGACAGAATCACCTTATCGCCTTTTCTCTAATTTTTAGGTAACTGCGTGTTTGTGTTTTTAAGGCGAAGGTGGAAGGGGCAAACTGAGACTAGCCCCAGTATGGATCCTGCCATGTATCTAAATGGCATTTGCTTTAGTTAACCTATCAACATTTCAGTAAAAGTCTGTTGCAGTGATGCTGCATGGGCCTCTTAATATCAAGGGATAAATCTTTGCCATCCTGGAGGATGATTGTTTTTTCCAGATAATTAGTTTCTTTGTATTATTGGAATCCATTTCTATAAATAGAACATTTTGTTTAATTTTACGTGTTAGTTCTTGAGTATTAAGAGAGAAGAAATTGCTAAAACTCCCAGTGTATGTTTATCGCAGAATTACAGACAACTCATGCCACATGAGGATTTGTGTTTCAGGTGCAGTCTAAAACTGCCACTATGGCTCTGGCATTGTTTTTATTACTTTTATTTTAATTGTGTTGGGATGTAATAAATCCATGGAGAAGAATCTCTGTCATGTTTCTCTCTCTCTCTCATATTTCCCTCTCCTCCTCTTTGCTTAATGGATTTTTCTATTGCAGGAGATGTGTCGTGATTATACTTTCTGGATATTTCTGTGCAAAATGCATTCAAGATGTTCAAGTGCTTCCTGTTCATAAATCTTTTGAGCTGTTGCTTAAAAATGAATAGGAGCTATTTCTGGTCTTCCATAGTTAGCTATATAAATGAAAGCCAGTACAGCATCTTTCATCAAATGGTGGCTTTAACACTGGAGTTTAGTTGCTCCATAGCAACTAAAATACACCGTGACAATAACAGTTTCAATATTTTGATGCTAAAAGACTTGAAATTAAAAATATTTCTACAGTTCATCAGTGAGCAGCACAGTAAGGTTACACAGACAATAGTCACTTTATCTGTTCTTAGATGGTATAACACACATCCCGTTCAATTTAGTGCAGATGATGTTACTGTATTGATATTTTATATAGTACCATCAGTCTACACAATGCAACACACACCTAAAGAGTAGATGCATTCCTTGCCCTGAAGAGCTTACAACTGCTTAAAAGAAACTGAGGACTGACTGGAGCTACCCTGGATTATTGGATGGGGGTGGGGGGTGAAGCTATCCAATCAAGCAAATGGAAAGACTTCTACATTTTGGAAAGTTGCTAGAGATTTTTCAAGTGCCTAACTTTTATGGATGCCCAGTTGGAGGCACCTTTTAAAGATGGCTGGTTTTCAGGAAGTGCTGAGCACCCGCCTTCTGAAAACAAGGCTCATTGGAAGTGTGTTTCTAGATGGGCATCCGAAAAGAAGAGTTATCAAAAATCTCACTACTGATTTTTGAACATTGTCTCAGGGTCCAACAAGGCCAGCTCACCTTCCTACGCAAACATCAAGTAATATTTTCCTTGTTTCAGTCAAACCCTTGAAGCAGCATTTGTCTTTTCTTCATGTTGTCTCTGTCAAATTCTGTGTGGTTCACCCTCTATATTCCGTAGTGTGGAAGTACTGGGCACATTGAAGTCAATGGGAGTTCTGCCACTGACTTCAGGAGGCCAACAATTTAACCAAGAATCTCTAAAGACCTGTCTCATCTTCTGGCATGGCCAAATGTTGGATTGGGTATGACCATATATGTACTGTACTAGAATTCAAATGTGTCAGATGATAAGCCCTTATCTCTAGGCTGGTGCCTTAATCACAAGCCATCCTTCCCAATCCCTCATTCTTATTTAAGGAAATCTCCTTTTAAACAGTATCTTCATGTGGAAGTTCATCCGCTGCGGATCTTTATTCCCCATTGACTCAGCTGTTTGTGGCATGATTATTTCCAAAGCCACCAGTTGTGAGCTGTAGTTAGGTTGGCATTTGTGTGTTGGCTTATTTTTTTTTCAATGCCTGGTGGCAATCTGAGGATCTGTTGTGTAAACCTTTCTGCAGTCATTGGTCCTTATCAGCTGTCCTCATAGCTTGCTCTTGTGCTATTGTGCCGCTCATTTTGGATGTTTCATGCATGGCCAGGAACTCTTAGACCTGGAGACAAAAGCTTTCTGAGAGAGGTAATGCAAAGATCACAGTGACAGGAACTCGCTGAGGGAGAGGCATAGGTGGTTGTGTGGCGAAATTACAAGACATGGGGCCTGTCTATGCTTACCTCCGGAGCAATCGATCCAGCGGAGGTTGATTTATCGCATCTAGTGAAGACGCAATAAATTGACCACCAAGTGCTCTCCTGTCGACTCTGGTACTCCACCGGAGCGAGATGTGTAGGCGGACTCAATGGGGGAGCATCAGCAGTTGACTTACTGTGGTAAGTAGATCTAAGTACGTCAGCTTCAGCTATGTTGTTCACGTAGCTGAAGTTGCATAACTTAGATTGATTCCCCCCAGTGTAGACCAGGCCTAGAATGTCTGGTTGCTATTTCCAAATTTACTACAGATTTCTGTGGAACTATGAACATTCTAGGTGGTGGTGGTGGTCATGTTGTGTATTCATACAACCCTTTAGAGAAAACAATAGCTTATTGTTCGGTTACTTCAGAAGTCTGTACTGTTCTGCATAATCAATAGGGAAAATAGTGTAGAGGGCTATGTATATTTGGCCTTCTGGCAGTATCTGTTGCTTTCATGCAAAGGACCACTCTGATTATAGTCTATTTCAATGTTTGGGATTTTGATTTGTGGGTGTGGTGGGTGTTTTGATTGATTGGAATAATACAGGAGAATTAAAATAAATGAATAAATCATTGTGATAAAATCACAGTTGGGTTGAGTAACTGATGCAGGAATAGTATAAATCAAAGACTAATAATACAGATGCTTATATATGGAATAGACTCATATCACTCTATGAAAGTGAGTGATAAACATTGCCATCTCCTTTTTGTTCTGTTTGTAGAACCCCTACCACAGTGGAGTCCTGGGTTCTAGTCCCAGATCTGCCACTGTTGTTCTGAATAAGTAAAGGAAAACAGGGAACTTTAATATATACGGGGCTATTGTTGGGGTTCCTACATTGGCAAAATTCCTATTGACATTAGTGGGCGTTTTGCCTATGTTATGACTGAAGGAACTGATCCATAATTTCATTCAAGATTAACAGTGCTTCAAAATTCCTTCTTTTAGTCACAAATCCATGATGATTAGGTTTAATAACAATATTTAGAAATACTGATTTTTGTCAGTTTTTTTGTCACAAATATTTATATTGTTTCAAGCGAAGCTAGTTTAGTTGTGCTTATCGCACACACGGTAAAGACCCCCAGGTTTGAACATGTTCAGTGAATTCTAAACCCTGAGCATGTGGGCAACACTCACCAGCCAAATACCCAGGAAAGAATTCTCTGTAGTAACTCAGATCCCACCTCCTCTAACATCCCATCATAAGCCATTGGGCATATTTACTGCTAAAAGTCAAAGATGAATTAATTGCCAAAATTAGGCTATCCCATCAGACCATCCTCTCCATAAACTTTTCAAGCTAACTCCTGAAGCCAGATATATCTTTTGACTCCACTTGGAATGCTGTTCCAGAACTTCACTCCTCTGATGGTTAGAAACCTTCATCTAATTTCAAGTCTAAACTTCCTGATAGCCAGTTTATATCCATTTGTTCTTGTATCCACATTGGTACTCAGCTTAATTAATTCCTCTCCCTTCCTGGTATTCATTCCTCTGATATATTTATAGAGAGCAATTCTATCTCCCCTCAGTCTTCTTTTGCTTAGGCTAAACAAACCAAGCTCTTCGAGTCTCCTTTCATATGACAGGTTTTCCATTCCTCAGATCATCCTAGTAGCCCTTCTCTGAACCTGTTGCAGTTTGAATTCATTCTTTTTAAACATGAGAGACCAGAACTGCACACCGTATTCCAGATGAGGTCTCACCAGTGCCTTGTATAACGGTACTAACACCTCCTTATCTCTACTGGAAATACCTCACCTGATGCATCCCAAGACCGCATTAGCTTTTTTCACAGCCATACCACATTGGCGGCTCATAGAGTATTGGTTGATCACAGGATGACTAATGTCCTTCTCCTCCTCTGTTATTTCCAACTGATCCCTCCCCCATCTTGGCTGTATTATTTTCTAGGCTATCCTGCAAGCTATGTCATTGTATAGGCTGCTTTGGAGTGGACAGCTGCTTTACATCTGTACTACCCGTAAAGGATCTGGGGCCACTCAGTTTTGATTGCGGTTTTCAAGAGGGCTGCAGGTACATGTCCTATAACGAGGAAAAAGGGGCCTCTGAGGGGGTCTGTTGGTCTGTCTGAGCTTTTGTGAAGAGATTATTTAATGCTGCCAGGATTTCATTGTTGTTGTGTTAATGCTACAGTGCCTAATGTCTTGGATGGGCATCTGTTATATTTTAAAAATCTAAATAAATGACTGTCCCATGTTCTCTTCTCCTCGCACAATTCTGCTCTGATACCAATACACTCACTTCATACTGAGCTAGTTTGAGCCAGCACAGAGACCTTCTCTGCAGCATGCAGGTCCTGACACGTGTCTATGTGAACCTTGTGGAAAGCACTTTGGACCCGAGATCATGTTGTGGTATAGCCATGTGATAGAGTGTGTTTGTACAGCACGAAGCACACAGCCGGCTGTCACGCTATGATTAATATCAACAGTGTTAGATCTTCTTTTTCAGAACTCCATGTCCTGGATTGGTAAGAATCTTATGGACATCAAGAAAAAAACACATGCTTATTGGAAAGTGGAAGGGTGAAAAGGACAATATTACCCTGCCTCTTCATTAATTAACATCCTTCGCTCATAAAAACTGGTCACTGGAACCAACAAATGGTCTGTAAGTTGCCTCTGCACTTCTTACTGCAGACAGCCTGAAAAAATTAAGTGATGCATAGATCTGTGTGCTGGCCTCCTGTACAGGGATGAATTTCACTCATATGCAACAGTCATCTTTGAAGCCAAGGTAGAGTCACAGTGGTCAAATTAGCTGCAAGTCTTTTGTCAAAGTTCAGGATATGCAAAATGTTTGAAAGAGAAGATAATGCATTGCCTGGAATTTTTGATTAATTGCCACTGAGGGAAATGATGCTGTATTGTACACAGCAGTTTTGGAAGAGATATAAATCCTCATGCTTCAGGGCATAACACAATCCCTGACTATTGGGGGTCAGGAGGAAACTTTCTCTGGGAACAAGTTATCCCATAACTACCGACTGCTTAGTTTCTTGCACCTTTCTCTGAAGCCATAACGTGATACTTGGCTAGATCTAAATAAAGGTGCAGGCTTTCTATCACTCAGAAGTGAGAACCACCATTCAAGCAAACCTAATTGGCTCATTAGCCAGTGGAAACAACTACACATGCCAGGGAAGACCTCTCCTGGGGTTTGGGAAGTTTGTAATGAGCAGTGTTGTAATCCCACTCCCAAAACACTGGTCATTGTCTGGCTCTGTCACTTTGAGTTCAGCAACCAACTCCTTTATTTCTGTAACCCAATTCTTACCCATGTCTCCCACCCATTTTCCAGCATGTGTTTGGAGCATCTCTTCTGTCCGGTTGTGGCACTCTTGCAGCTGGAAGGACACTGCCTAGTGTAGCATCCTATATTCTACATCTGCCCCTGTCTAATTTAACCAAGTGAGATTTACTCTGAACCAGGAGGCAGTAGACACAATTAAATCTTAACAATGGTGAGCTGCTTGTGCTTTCTGAAAAACAGCTGATGGCAAACCTCATTTGCTCAACTAATCCAGTTGCTTGGTGATTCGACAGTCAACACAAAATCATACACCTGTGTTTTGGATAGGAACAGCTGTACGTGTATTTGCTACTGATCTATCTGCTCTTGCCAACTGCTTGGTTTAGGGAAATCCACAGAAAAAATGGTTATTCTTTTTCTCCCTCACTGATCTCTTTTGATCTCTTCTGTATGTTATGCTTCCCTTCCTTCTCTGAAAATGATACTGAATACTACAGACACACAATTCTCAATCCTTTGCAGGGTTTCAGGTTGAGATAATGCTTCTTATATGTTGGAAGGTTGTGGATTAATTTTATTTTTTTTTCCCCCAAAGCCAGTAGACAGTCTCCTAATCAAATTCTTTATTATCATTGTTACTACTGTTAGTAAAAACATTTGTAGTCCAGTAATCTCCAGACGTTGAGATCAGCACCCCCACTGAATTAGATGCTCTGTGTAGACCATAGTAAGAGGCAATCCTTGCCCCAAGGAGCTTGCAGTCTCCAAATAGATAAGAGACGAGAGAGAGGTCTGAGCATCCCTATTTGACAAATGGGGAACTGAAGTGCACAGAAATGAATTAACTTGTCCAAGATCACACAGGTACTCTATGACAGAGCTGGGAATTAAATCCTGGTCTCTTGATTCCGAATCCAGTGCCTTAAACATAACACTACCCTTTCTCTAAGTAATGCCCTTTATGTGACAGGATGGAGAAATCTCTGCAGCTGGAGGATGATTGTTTCATTACTTGAGTGTTTTGGGACAATTTAAATTCATCACTACCTCTTTACATCATACTGTCTGTGTTTTCATCACCAATAAGCTTTCATCTTCCCTTACAACTGATACGCTTGTGTGTGTTGTGGGTTACACATTCTGCTCCAGTGGTTGGTCCATAAAGGATAAAGGTCTGCTAATTGCCCTAGCCAAGGGACTTAGTCCTTCACTTCAAAGTGGAGAGGATCATGTTTTAGATCTGGAAATCCAGTATTCAATCCATGGCGACCAACCATGCAATGGTCCTTATGCGTGGCCCTTCCCTCCCTCACCCCAACTACTGGAAAGGAGTGTGGATGCATCTAAACCACCTTCTCGGTAGAGTTTTATGACAGCGGTGCGGGGTGAGTCCAACATTCCTTCCTAAGGATGGTCATGAGGCCAGGCTGATCACTCCAAGGGTTAGTGCAGCAGCTAGGAATCTACGTGCTCTCCTGTAGTCACTGTCTACCTTCTAGAATCTTTTACTTTTTTTCTTTGAGCTGATTATTTGTTGCATTCTTGGCGACCCGTCTTTTTGGTTGTTCTCTTGATGCTGCTACTTCTGCCCTGAAGCTCACATTAACAGCTTCCCAACTGAACTGAACCGAACCAGTGCTGCTAGAAAAGTTCTCTGCCAGGTTGTATTAAAATGGAGACAGACCATAGCCTGCATTCTTTTTCCTGCTCTCCTAGATACTGAGCTTCAACCCAACTTGCTCTAGTGGCCTTGGCATGGGACCGAAAACCACAAAGCACCAATTCTGGCCTTGCTTTTGACTCCTTGAGCAAGTCATTTAATTTCACAGGATGGAATTTAGCCCTGGTGCAAGCAAGTGGGATGTCTGCCATCTCAGCCAACACACTGGGATTTGAACTGGGGCTCTGCAGATCTGAAAGCAGGAGCTGCTATAGCTTGAGCTAACGCGCCCAGGCTTTCTACCTGGGGCTGAAACAGACTCCTATCCTCTGCAGATTGGGAATGGAGCTGGGGCTATTACACAAGCTCACCGGTGAGTTATGCATCCACAAACTCCCAGTGGTGAGAAATACCTGCTAATGGTAGAGATGAGTTTGACCCTCTTTATGTTAATGTACCCAGTCTGGAGTGGGTCTAATAGAATTGGACCCATCTTGCTGGGATGTTGTGAGGCTTAATTGATATTTAAGTGACTTGAAAAATAAGCAGTCAATGGCAGGCTAATTGTATTAACTCTTCAGCAACAATGCTAATGTTTACATTAAAGTAAAACCAAACACTGTTGTTCAATAGTTAAAATTCTTTTGATTTGATTTAAAATCCCCCCCTTAATCTTCTAATAAGCATTTTAAATGTAAAGTGAAAATCAATATTCATGAGCCAGCCAAGTCCATGATAACTGCGCCAAAAAAAAAAATCCTCCTTGTCTTTTGAATTAGGAAAATCATATATTTATATTCTGAGCACATAAAAATGATGCATATTTTACTTTGCATGGAGACAAATTACACTTGAACAATGGAACAGAATTCGAGCTAGATTTTTCAGTCTGGCGAACAGCAGCTTCTTGGTAATCATGAGTGTATAAAACTATCCTACTGCTAAACCACTCCGCTTCCTGAAATTGTAATTCCTACGCTTACCTAGCAGTCCAAATTGTCTGGTGCTGTAAACTAATGCATTTCAATATCAATACTGATTATATTCTATAAGTTTATTGTTTTAAACCCAGATTATTTTTCATCTGATTTTTACCGTGCAGTATAATTATTTTCTTGTGGATGCAAATTTGGTTTATATTTTTTAAAAATCCGGTCTTGTTGGCTGGCTTTAGCTATCTCCATGTCATCTTGAAATGCTTTCCATGACCATTTTAATTGGTCGGCTGTGCTGAATGCTTTGTGAGGACTGATCTGACTGAACTCAGCGAGTTGCCTAGGATTTAGCATTTTCTGAACTAAAGGAATCTTGATAAAGATTTTATTGCTCCTAGGTAAACCTGGCAGGGTTTCAAGATATTTTTGCTTTGTGATTTTTTTTTTCATACAGAAAATGAAAACCATTCTTTTTAAAATGACCTGCCTGTCCTGTAAACTATAATGAATTTTTATTTTGGTAATATAAATAGAGCTGGCTGAAATGTTTTGGCTGAAATTTTTTCAATAAAAAATGCAGGTTCAGGTTGACTGAAACATTTTTGTGAATTTATACTGAATTTACTGAAATCTTTCTGTCAAGAAACAAAACAAAAAGTCCCCCCAAAACTGTGGAAAAAATCCAGACATCTTGTTTTGATATTTTTGAAACACTTCTAATTTTCTATTTGAAAATACTTTTCACTTCCAATTTTAATTTCAAAAGATAAAAACAAAAAACCAAAATCCAAACCCCTCAAAAATAAAGCTAAATATTTCATCTGACCAAAAATAACTTTTTTTAAAACTATTATAAGTTTGCTCAAAATTTGAACAAATTTTTTTTGGGAGGGTCAACCCAAAACAATACTTTTCTTTGGTTCGGCCAGCAAACTGATAATTCAGTTCTTTCCACAGCCCCAGTGATAAGTGCTATGACAATGTTTCCCAAAGTATGGGACACTCATCCCAAGGGAGGACTAGATGAAGGACTAGATGAGAATGCATAGACAGAACTCCTAGTTGTATTTCAGAGCTTTCAGTTTATGCATTTAAAAATAAAAACAGAATAAGCCTCTAGTTGTTCTAGAGACACAGAAAACCTTGGAAACTTGTTCTGAGTTTAACCAATGCAGCAGAATATCCCTGAGTTTGAAAAGAGCCTGAAACAATAACTCTGAGAGATGTGAATAACCCTATTCATCTTAGTGGGTGAAAATCATACTTCATATGGTTTAACTATTTCACTGTCAATGGGAAAATCTTTTTATTGACTTTGCGCATTGGATGTAAGCCCATTATTGGCAATGCACTGTGGTCGTTAGCTGTCTTTACTGCCCTGTGTGTATAGTATTTGGAACATGTGAGGTGAGGGGTGCTAGAATTCCACATCACGCCATGGCAGCACCAAACAAATTGATGCTGAAAGCCTCTGTAGTGAGTCGTCATTTTACCTTGATTAGTTTTATGTTTAATCCATTTTGAACACTATATAGCAGTGACCTTGGCTTTGGTAAGAATATCGTATTTGGCAACTGAAGAGGTGTGTTTTAAAGTAAAGCTGAAAGAGAATTGCTTTTCTTTAATTGGCTTTCTATCTGTTCTGACCTCAGCTGGATGCATTATACGCAATTTTGTGGTTTCATTGGTTTCCTTTTGGTGTCTCCTCTGGTTCTGGGATGGAACTAGAGCTGTACAAATAATGGATTTTTCACTTTGCTGGCAGTTGCAAAAGTGTTTGGGGTAGAACAAAACATTTTGGTTTTGGCCATTTAAAATGTTTTTTGGTTGTTTTTAATTATTCATTAAAGGAAATTCTGAAATGAGTTCTTTTGACTGAAAAAACAATGTTTCATTTTAAAATATCAAAATGAAGTATTTTACATTTTAAGGGTTTTTTTTTAACTAAAATAGTTTGTCAAACACTAAACACAAATTGCCAAATCTGTAATTTTCTCTGAAAAACTTTTGTCTGAAAAAAGCTACCCAGCTCTAGGTGAAATGCTAGCACCTGCTGTATAAGCACAGCATGTGAAGCCATGTCTTGAAAAATTTCAAACAACCTTTTATCATTTTTTTTCAATAACTGCTTTTTGAACTATAGCAAGCATTTTCTAATATTTTTCATCTAGTTAGAAACTTTTTTTTCAACTAACATTTTGAAGTGATGCTATTTCCATATGGCCATTTGGGGAGAATGAAGTTTAATACTAAACTGACTGGAAATGAAGTGTTTTGGGTCAGTTCTATAAACGAATATGAAACATTACGATTTTGGGAATGTTGAAATGTTTCAGTTAAGACAATATTGAAACAATGTTTTGACATTTCTGGAATTACCATTCCGTGAACATTTTCAAAACTTTAACTTTTTGTTTTGATTTGGGGCAAAAACAAATGATAAAATGTTGTAGGAAATTTCAAGGTGGAAATTCCAAATTTTCCTCAGCTCCACCCTGAATCCACTGTACTATCAGCCTCTAAAGAAACAGGGCTCTTGTTTTCTCATTGTTCTCTTTTAGCTTTATTCTACTATACATCAAATCTCAATTATGGACAGATTCCTGCTGCTCTGTCCCAGGAACAGACAGCAAGTAGGCAGTTGTACAAATTGCCTTTTCAAACAAAGGCAAGGCTGTAATTCTCAAAGGAGGAGACAGCAGACAGCTAGAGATCAGCTAGTCCACCTTTCCACTTCCACAGTTTATTTTTAGCACGTTAATTGCTTTCTGAAACACTTCCTGAAATGTTGTTTCAAGGTAGAAAACAGTATTTAATGGATTGTTTTAAAGAGCTGGAGCACTGTGCTGTATAACGTTGAATGAGGCGGCATTCATTTATAAAATTGATATCTCTGTTTGCATTGTCTCCTTTCTTTTATGTCAGGCTATGCAGCCAGTGTACTGCTCATTGAAATACCCAGTAGTTTTTAGCGTTCCTTTGCAGTTATATGGGTTGAGTGCGGAACTCTTCGAAAAGCATGAGGATTGGGGTGAAGGGGGGGGGAGGCAATGATGAATATTACAAGAAGAAACAGGAAATACTTAAGATCCATAGACATTTTCATTCCTATTCTGTTGAGATCTTCGTTTGATCTCCTTCAATGTCATTTGATTTTTGACTATAAAAAGTTTAGCGTTACTTTTGCAAAGCTGGGAATAGTTACCAAAATCCTAATTAATAGCGTAGTGTAGTAGAGAAGTCTCAAGTTACTGAGGAATGTCTATGTTGCAGTCATGGTCTATGTTGGCACTTTGTGAGGACGTACCTGTCCTGAGCTAGGTTTAGTCTAGCAAGCTCGGATACTGATAGCAATGAAGCCGTGGCAGCACGGGTTTCACGGTGGACCACATGGCTGAGTAACTTCTGCCTGGAACCCTGAGTATCAGCTTCATTGCTACCATTACCTGAGCTAGCTAGATCAGAGCTAGTTCGTCAAGAATACATGAGCTACAGTCACACCTCTGCCCTAACTGCAGTGTATGCGTACCCTGAGACTTCATCATCACTACAAAATCATGGCTGTACTATGAAGAATCTTAAAGGAATCTGAACTAAACTTGTCAGGGGAACAAAGTCAGTATGGTAACCTTTAATTCTTTAATATGAGCACAATTAGATGAGTCAGACTATATTGTAGCGAGTTTTTCCTTACCTTGTGTTTTAATTGTGAGTTTAATGATGTTTAGTATTTTTCTTAAAGCCTGTGCTCCTGAACTCACATGATTAGAAGAGAATCTCAGCTTTAATTTTTTTAAAAAGTAAGTTTCCTTTCCTTCTGAATCCAGAGAAAAGCTTAAAAATATGACCCAAGTGCATCTTAAATAGATCTGGATGAAATTTTTTGACCAAAACTCTTTTTCGGCGACACGTGAAGATTTGGTGACACCTCAATATTACATGAATTTGTGTCAGTTTTGCTGATTTCTTTGTCCTGGAAAAAATAAGAAGAAAAATCAAAATATTTAATTTATGGTTCAAAATAACTTTGTGTTTTGAAGTTTTTTAATTTTATTTTTCAAAAATAAAAAACATAAAAGATGCTTGACATCGAAATGAAATATTTAATTTGACCCCAAACTACTTTCTTTTTCAGCTTTTTGATCTAATGAAAATCACAATTTTTTTTGTCCAACCTGAAACACTTTTTTCCTACTTTTCAAAATTTCCAGTTAATCAAAAAGCACTTATTCACCTGGTTCTAAACATAAAGGCTCAGAAACTAGAAGACAGATAAAGCAATCCCCAAACGTAATTTTAGAAAACCTCATGATTCTGAGGCCTGACTCATGATTTTTTTTTAACAACTGGAGTTTGCAATACTGTGTATTACATCTTTGAACGCCCTTCATTATCTCCCTATTTTCAAGTCCCTATAAATGCTACAGAATTGATCCCAGAAGGTGCGGAGAGACAAATCACTAAGGCCAATAGACATTCTGTGTGACCTGCACCTATCAATACATGCTGATAACACTAGTATCTAAGTGCCTGCAAATGTAATACATTCACCGAAGAGATTAAATGCATTTTTAATCACTGTTGTTTCTGCAAGCATTGTTTTCTACTTACAAATTTGAAATGTTTTTGTGTCTGTTTATTCTGCTGTTCTAGATGTCTCAGAGGGCAGGAAACTATTATGTAGATTTCCATTGATGTCGGGCACTTTCCAAGTGTGTGTTTACTAAGTACTGATGTTCCACTTCCTGGATATTCCTTGACTCAAAATATATAATCATCTATATCCTTGCCAGTTTAGTCTTTCATATAGCTGTGTACTGCAGAGTTGCTTCAAGTGGAGCTGCTCAAATATAAACAGAGCAGTGTTAAAAACCTAGCTGGCAGAAGCCAGTTGCGAAAGCAAGTTTTCTGTCTAGCAACCTCTGCCTGCAAGCACATAATCAAGTGTGCAGTCCCATTGACTTCAGTGAGACTGCTCATGTAAGCAAATCTATATGTATGCTTATGTATTTACAGGCTTGGGCTTAACTGGTTTGCTTTTGGGACAGTTCCTATCCTACCCTAAAAAGAAAATATAATGCATAATGCTGAAGAACATAAGAATGGCCATACTGGATCAGACTAAAGGTCCATCTAGCTTCCTTGGGGGCATAAACATTGCAAGATGGGGAGTCAAATGCTACTGCTATGTCTGATCAGATGACTCCGGTGGATTTACATGAATGCAGAATCTGGCTGAGATGTTTGCACCTCCACATATGGCCTAAAAGAACTGAAAAGGCCATCAGCAATAACATGAAACAAGTGTTGACTTTTTGGAGGAGGGTTTTTTTTTTTTTTTAATGCGCTGTGTTTCAAATTTCAGTTTGAAACATTTTCAGCCACTCAGCTTTAAAAATGGGCAATTTACAGTTGAATCCATGGACTTGAGAACTAGTGGCTCGCGCTCCAGATAAACAAAGGTGCTTAGCCATAGCTGATGATACGGTGATGATTTAATCAGCAAAATAGTTTCTTATACCACAATAACTAGTCCACGAGAAACTACTTAGTGCTCTGATGAGCTGCAGACTTATTATTCTTTATTGTTTGTACCATGGTAGTGCTTAGAGATGTAAAAGGTGACCCAGGCATTGTACGGGTCCTTAGTAAGAGTCAACCTTGAAGAGCTTGAAGTCAAAAGATTTGATCCTATATACAGTCAATTGTGTGTGTGTGTGGGTGACTGGGTGTAGCTTCACTCATGTGAGTAGTACCACTGACTTTCACATATACACTTCCGGGTTTAAAGTCATGCACATGTTTAAGTGTTTGCAGGATCAGGGATTAAAGCGACAAGACTCAGGATGAAATCCTGGTCCCATTTGATAGATGAGGAGCAGAGGCTCAAAGAGACTGTCCTTTTCCAATAGATATTTATAATTCCCTGACTACCTTGCTTGTAGTTAAAACCTGCCATAATTGGTGAGATTAATTTTGAAGGTGCAAAACTCCCTTGTAACAGTGAAGAACCTTTTCAGAAGCAAGATTATAAATCTTTGTGGGCTAAAGTTATAATTACAGCAGCCTCTAGTCCAGGGGTGGGCAAACTTTTTTGGCCTGAGGGCCACATCGAGGTTGCAAAACTGTATGAAGGGCCGGGTAGGGAAGTTTGTGGCTCCCCAAACAGCCTGGCCCCCACCCACATCAGAACTCCCAACCCATCCAACCGCCCCCTCCCAAGACCTGGACCCTAACTTCCCCCAGGACCCCACCCCCTATCCAGTCCCCCCCCCGCTCCCTGTCCCCTGACTGCCCCAACCCTATCCACACCCCCACTTCCTGATAGGCCCCCCGGGACTCCAATCCCTCCGTTCCCCATCCCCTGACTGCCCCCTCCCAGAACTTCCACCCCATCCAACTTCCCCCGCCCCCCGGGCCCACTGGCCCTTATCCAAACCCCTGACCCTGGTCCCCTTCCCATGTCGCTTTGGCAGCCATGCCACCTGGCTGGAGCCAGACACGCTGCCCTGCAGGAGCACGCATCCTCACAGCCCAGAGCACTCCCCGCGTGGCTGCGGGGGAGGGGGACCAGCAGGGGAGGGGCCGGGGGCTAACCTCCCCGGCCATTTGCTCAGGGACTGGGCAGGACAGTTCCGCGGGCCAGATGTGACCTGGGGGCCATAGTTTGCCCATCTCTGCTCTAGTCTCTGGTTTATCAGCCTATGGGAATGTTCCAATTCTGTGAACAGAACTTGGGCTTCTTTATGGTGTAGGATAAAAATTTTACACCTCTCCTTCTCCCTTCCCCTCACCTTTTCCTGGTTCTCTGGCGCTATAAATATTTGAATGCTACTTTTTTGAAATGTTTGCGCTGGATGTATGGTACTTGGGGAGGTTTTTTGGAACACCTGCTGTATAATGGATTTTTTATTTGAAGATTTCCTGGAATACATCTCAGCACACTGTGTCTCTTTGATACTTCTCATTCCCATTCCTGGGAACAGAAGTCCTTTTAAACCAGGTAATGAAATAGTTCACAATTGTGAACTTTCAGTGGATAATTGCATTGCATTTCTGGCATCGGCAGACAAATGATTCAAAAGCCTCAAAGTGCCTGATCCAACCCCCCACTGAAGTGTTTCCAAAGGGTTTTGATCAGGCCCTTAGAGGTGCTGTGCCCCTGCAGCTCCCGATGAAGTTAATGGAACTAGCAGGTATGATAAGCATGTCTGAGTCTCCAATTCAGCGAACATAAAAACAGCCATACTCAGTCAGACCCAAGGTCCATCTAGCCCAGTATCCTGTCTTCTGACAGTGGCCAATGCCAGGTGCCCCAAAGGGAATGAACAGAACAGGGAATCATCAAGTTATCTATCCCCCGTTGCCCATTCCCAGCTTGTGGCAAATGGAGGCTAGGGATGCCATCCCTGCCCATCCTGGCTAATAGCCATTGATGGACTTATCCTCCATGAACTTATCTAGATCTTTTTTTAATCCAGTTAGAGTCTTAGCCTTCACAACATCCTCTGCCAAGGAGTTCCACGGGTTGATTGTGCAGCATGTGAAAAAAAAATTCCTTTTGTTAGTTTTTAAACCTGCTGCCTATTAATTTCATTTGATGACCCCTAGTTCTTATGAGAAGGAGTAAATAACACTTCCTTATTTACTTTCTCCACACCAGTCATGATTTTATAGAGCTCTATCATATCCCCCCTTAGTCATCTCTTTTCCAAGCTGAAAAGTCCCAGTCTTATTAATCTTTCCTCATATGGCAGCCGTTCCATACCCCTAATAATTTTTGTTGCCCTTTTCTGAACCTTTTCCAGTTGGAATATATCTTTTCTGAGATGGAGCGACCATTTCTGCACAGAGTATTCAAGATGTGGGTGTACAATGGATTTATACAGAGGCAATATGATATTTTCTGTCTTATTATCTATCCCTTTCTTAAGGATTCCCAATACTCTATATGTTTTTTGACTGCCGCTGCACATTGAGTGGATGTTTTCAGAGAACTTTTCACAGTGGCTCCAAGATCTTTCTTGAATGGTAACAGCTAATTTAGGCTCCCTCATTTTATATGTACACTTGGGATTATGTTTTCCAATGTACATTACTTTACGTTTATCCACATTGAATTTCATCTGCCATTTTCTTGCCCAGTCTCCCATTTTTGTGAGATCCTTTTGTAGCTCTTCGCAGTCTACTTGGGACTTAACTATCTTGAGTAGTTTTGTATCATCTGCAAATTTTGTCACCTCACTGTTTACCCCTTCTTTTTTCCAGATCATTTATGAATATGTTGAATAGGACTGGTCCCAGTACAGACCCCTGGGGGACACCGCTATTTACCCCTCTCTGTTCTGAAAACTGACCATTTATTCCTACCCTTTGTTTCTTATCTTTTAATCAGTTACCAATCCATGAGAGGACCTTCCTTCTTATCCCATGACAGCAAAACATTTAGGCCTGTGCTTTTGTCCATCCCTATTCAGAAAAGCAGCATGTGCCTAACATTTAAGCATATGGTAAAATGCTTTGCTGAAAAGAGATGGGCTTCTGGCCTGGAGTCTGAGTTTGGACCCTAACTGTAGCCAGTAACAGGTTCCTAGGATATGTGTTTTTCTTTTGAATGCAACATCAAGAATACAAGTCAGGTCATCATGTCATGTATTCTTTTCACACTTTGTGAAATGAGATCACAGTTCATTGGAATGGAACACAGGGGTAGCTATATTCTATTTTCATGTCTCATTTTGAAATAATTTACTTTGTGTAACTGCCTTGCTTGTTTCCACTTTGTTCCACACGTGGAGTATCCTTTCCATATAGATGTCTATTTGGATGAATCTTTTCATACGTGTATTATTAAAGCCCAGCCCTAAACCTGCAATGAACTCCTTATACATAGCTAATTGTATATAACATCAGGATAGTGCATAACTATCTGCTGATACATCCCTGCTGTGGATCATGGAGAAAGTTTTTGTCATGACAAAAAGGAATGTTCAAGGAATCTGCAAAGCTGTTGGAAGGAACAATAAAAGTGAAAGGACAAATTGAATCGCATGGAAGGGGCAAAGATGCTTTATCATTCATCATGTCCTGTCATATAAATTCCCCTAGGGCCTACTGCACATAGTTCACTGGCCAGGGGAAGTGGTTCTAAACAGCAAGCTCCTACGCAGTGAAACAAAATCAGTGTTGTAAATTAGATTGTCTTTTAGGCAGTTCCAAGTTTTCTTTGGAACAGTGGAGAAGAGAGTACATCTCTGTATTTCTGCAGTGTGGAGCACTAGGCCACCTTTGGAAAATCGCCACCTTTAAATACCTTTTGGTCTAAAGCGCAAAGAGAAGGTAAGGGGGAAAGATGAGTGGTTTGGTTTTCAGAAGTGTCAACCACCCACAACTCCACTGACACTGATAGACATTGTAGTTGCTGCATAATCGTTGAAAACTGAGCCAAAGCCTCTTTGACTAGGCGGACACTGCAGTCTGTACTTGCACTAGCTTTACCCTGCTAGCGTTTCTAAGAACAGCAGTGTAGACACAGTGGCACAAGCTTCAGCACATGCTAGTGTTGTAAGTGTCTCGAGGGTCCCGGGCATGCATGTAGAGCCCATGCTGAAGCCTGCGCTGCCACATCAATCCAGCTATTTTTAGTAAAGCTAGTGTGGGTGAAGCTAGCTGGGGGTATGTTTACCCAAGCTGCAGTCACACCTTGGATTGCAGTGTAGGTGTATCCTTCGACTGGGGCTTCTCTAAATTGCCTTGCAGTCTTCATTCTCGGTGGACAAGTTCAATATTCTTATGATGGTGTTATGTGCCCTTTGTTGCTATTCAACCTGTACAAACAGGAAAGGCCTGACTCTTCTTTCACTTGTGCCAGTGGATGTGTCTACACTTTGATTCCCAGTCCAAGGAGACGTACCCCTGCTAGCTTTGAGCGAGCTAGCGTGCTAAAAATAGAATGCAGCCATGGGGTATAAGCACCAGGCAGGGCTAGCTGCCCAGAGTACATGCCTAGTATCTCAGAGGGATATGTACTCAGGCTGACGGTCCCTTGCACTGCTTGCGCGGCCATGGATATGCTTTAAACCAAAGGCATGTCTTCTTGAGTTGGGAATTACACCCCAGCTCAAAGCGTGAATGGGAGATAGATAACTCTGATGGAGTCAGTGGAATTGCAGCAGTATAAAGCTGATGTGAGTGGAGAATCCAGTCCATGGACTTGTTGAAATTGTAGCTATAGAGAATGTTCACTTTTTTTCCTTCCCCTGTGCTTGTCCTCGCTTTATCTCTGTGATATTGTTCCTCTAGAGTAAATGTGATGAAAATAACTGAGATTAAAGAGTTGAGTCATGACTGAAATGTGTCCCAGACCAGGGAATTTTCCACTCTCAATGTGCAAAAAGCTTCCAGTGGAGTAGCGGGGCCATCAGGACTCCGGGTTGGAAAAAGTAAATGAATATTTATATTGGGATTTCACATTTAAGCAATTCATGAGCTTTTAACCTGGGATTTGGAAATCCACATGCCTCCCCCTTTCCTTTTAGAACTAGATAGGAGTCGGGATCCCAAAACTTATGGGAAGGGCTTGTGTCTCAAAACTACTTTGTGCTGTGACACAGGGTCACAGTATGGCTCATACTGAGAGCTGGTGCATCTTGTGAAATTCCATCACATTCCAGACCATATTAAATGCTTTTTGTCCAATGCAAAATCCAATAAAAATAACTATGAAAGTCTGTGACCATTTCATCTTACTTTATCTCAATCTTAAACATTAGGGCCATCTGGAATGGTTGGCTTAGTGGATTACGTAACAGGAAGAATTATAAAATAATATTAGATCTAATGCTCAAAATAGTTTTACAACTCTCTTTTCTCTTTAGCACACTGCTTCTTAGCATCTTTCTGACACATTTCTGAAATGATAATGCCACACCAAAGTTCAGGCAGTGCAAAGCAGGATTTAAACCCAGCTTAAAGGGATACTTGTACATTGTCCTTATAAAGGGAATTCCTCAGGTAGCATAGAATTCCTATAGTGATTTTTAATGCAGCCCCACCAACTTTTGACCCCCAACTACAAGAGGTGTGGCTTGGACATCCATCCCTAAACATTTGAGGCTGTGGGTAGCTTCCAGCTATTCAAAGCCTAACCTAAGGATTGGCAGGGATGGTGTCCTTAGCCTCTGTTTTGCCAGAATCTGGGAATAGGGAAGACAGGATACTGGGCTAGGTGGACTTTTGTTCTGACCCAACATGACCATTCTTAAGAATCTGACGCTTTTTGATTCAGATAGCTCTACTCAGCCTAAGGGCAATCATAGACTTTAAGGTCAGAAGGCACCATTATGATTGTCTAGTCTGACCTCCTGCACAACGCAGGCCACAGAATCTCACTCACTCACTCTTGTATCAAACTCCTAACCTATGTCTGAGCTATTGAAATCCTCAAATTGTGGTTTAAAGACCTCAAGGTGCAGAGAATCTTCCAGCAAGTGACCCGTGCCCCACACTGCAGAGGAAGGCAAAACCCCTCCAGGGCCTCTGCTAATCTGCCCTGGAGGAACATTCCTTCCTGACCCCAAATATGGCGATCAGCAAAACCCTAAGCATGTGGGCAAGACTCACCAGCCAGACACTCAGGAAAGAATTCCCTGTAGTAGCACAGATCTCACCCCATCTAATATCCCATCATAGGCCATTGGGCATGTTTACCGCTAATAGTCAAAGATCAATTAATTGCCAAAATTAGGCTATCCCATCAGACCATCCCCTCCATAAACTTATCAAGCACAGTCTTAAAGCTAGATATGTCTTTTGCCCCCACTTCTCCCCTTGGAAGGCTGTTCCAGAACTTCACTCCTCTGATGGTTAGAAACCTTCATCTAATTTCAAGTCTAAATTTCCTGATAGCCAGTTTATATCCATTTGTTCTTGTATCCACATTGGTACTCAGTTTAAATAATTCCTCTCCACAGAGTAAGCTGTATCAATTCAAAAGCTTGTCTTTTTCACCAACAGAAGTTGGTTCAAAAAACATATTACCTCACCCGCCTTGTCTCTGGGACCAGCACATCTACAACAACACTGCAAACTCCCAATGTTGAAATCCCCTTCTACCCAAACCAACTCTTCCCACTCTAACCCCCCCCCCACCAAACTACTAAACAAAAACTCCCAAAACAAAACAACCTTTAGAGAAAAAGGTAAATTTAATAAAATTTAAAACCAAACACAAGTTAGCCCAAGTAGAATTTTTATCTCCAAAAGGCTGCCAGAGATTTAATGAAGTCCAGGTCATGATAGGTATCAGTTCTGCTGATGTTTGAAGACTGGCCATCAGTCTGTACAAAGAGGCAGGGTCTGGGTGACCTCTCGGTCAGTAGGAGATCAGATACTATGGTGATGAATGACAGTATGAAACCTTAATAGATTTTTTTTCTTCAGTACTCCTTTAAAAAAAAAAAAAATTTAAATGCTTTACTTCCAAATAGACCTACCACTATCAAACAGACCACGTACAAGATACTATCTGTGTTTGTGTTTGAGTAGCCAGGAAATGAACTTCCCTTTAAAAATGTTTGAAATTTAGATAATGTATCCTGAAATCTCCTGGCCCAATTCTGCACTGGTTACCCTTGCTGAACCTTTATTTGTAATCCACAGTACTACCCTGGGCTCATTATCCAAATCATCATCTTGGCAAATAAAAACTCCCAATCCCCCATTTTACATTTGCATTCTCCTGTACTCATACTAAGCACATAGTCTGCGTTGACAGCCTGTATGAATCCATAGTGAAATGCTTTTAAATAAGTCCATTCAGAAGGGATTAGTGCACCCCACTTCCTCAACAGCTGGTAAACCGAATGGAAATATTTTCATAGATTTCTAAGCCTATTAAAGGAGAACATCAGCAACATTCCATTTTTGTCTGTGCTTCCCAGCCCCCTTTTGAGATGAGCTCCTGATAAAAGAACAAATCCTCTAGTGGAACTGATTCGCTGTGTGGCAGGGCCGTGCGATTCCATAATCTCTTCTGTGCTGTCAGATAAAAGTTTAATAGCTCATGTAGCACAGATAGTTTTTGATGAAAGGATAAAACATGCTTGAAATTTGTATGAGAACTGGTTTGGTGGGCCCCTCCCCCTCCCCCCCCCACACCTTTTTTTTTTTCCCCCCAGAAATTAATATTCTGACATTAAAATTCCAGAACAGTGACATCAAAAGGACAGTTTGTGGTTTTTTTTAGCATTGAAATGCCTGAATTTTCATGCTGGGTTAAAATCTTTAGAGAGAGAATTTTACTTAGGATTTTTCTACACTAGAAAAGTTTATAGCTGTGTAGAATATCAATTAGTGGCATAACAAAATCATACTAGTATAAGTCCCTAGTGTGGATTCCGTTGTACCCAAATAAAGGGTATTATACCAGTATAGCTTATTTTCTTTCCTGAACTGGAATAAGCTTATACCGGTATAAGCATTTTATACCATAAATAGTAGTAATATACCAGTATAATTGTATCTACGCTGGGGGGGCTGTGTTCTGCTTTACCTGTGTCAGGGCAGTTAAAGCAGCAGAACTTTCTAGCATAGCCCTTCATGTATCAACTTGTGTTTGACTAATACACCTGTTGTATGTTCAAGTATACTGGTGATTATATGATCTGAAGAATGGTCTTGTAGTTAAGGCACTTAATTAGGACTTGAAATTCAGTTTGTGGCTTTTCGAGAGACTTTATGAAATCTTTGGCAAATTACTTAATCTCTCTGCCTCATTTTCCCATCTGTAAAATGGGATTAAACTTCCCAAGGGTGTTTTGTCAGAATAAATGTATATGTAAGATGCTACGTTAATTGGGGTTAAAAGACAGAGAATTCAGGGAACATTACCAGAGTTAAACTGGTGTAAATCCAGCTGACTTCAGTGGAGTTATCCCTGGTTTACAGTGGTGGAACCAAGAGCAGAACCTGACCACAGTTTTCATATACAACAGGAGTCTCAAACTCAATTACCTTAGGGGCAGTGCGAGTCTTCAAATCCTCCCAGTGGGCCAATAATATCCCTGAAGATGGTGTTCATAAAATAAAACATTTATATTGCATTTTTTATTTCGAATTTCTTAGAAATAATAAAACTGTCATACAACTTTATACAATTCTTTGCCTGCCAGAGAGTTTTTAGTGTTTGCCAGATACCTGGCAATGCTTCAGTTGCCAGTTTGTTGATGTTTGGCCTCAGTGACTGAGCAGTAGAAACCTTCAGGATTGCAGCAAGGTGTGCATCGATAGTTGTGTTCAGTATTTTGACTCGTTTATATTCATTGTGGGGGAAAAAGTGACGCTGCCTCCATGGCTGATGTCTTTATATCCCTGATTGCCATAGCTATGACAAACCTTAATTTTAAGTGTAGACAGAGCTTGAGACTTCCCCTCTTCTTTGTTGTCTGTCCTCTATTCCAGCCAGGATGATGATCATCTTGTACCACAGCTCCACCTATGTCTGACTTCTCCTTTCCCTCCCCACACCCAAAATCCCTGCACTGCATCCCTCTCTTACTTCATAACATCCAAGATTTTATTTACTTCCAAGGCTCTCTGAATGATTCCTTTTACCCCCCTCTGGTCTCTCCTTGTACTTGGCTAGAGTTGCAGACCCTCCTCTTTCCAAGGAGCTTCCGAAAACCCATTTCAGCTGTAATGACTAGATACTTTCTGTAAGACTCTTTCACATGTTCTATTCCCATTCCTATCATTAGCCCATGCTGTCCTTGGAGCAGGGATTATGTTATTTTGTGTAAGCACAAAGAGCAGCTACAAAGCACCGTGGCACACGTCATGGACCTATATAAATGATTTCTATTATTGCTTATGTGACACCATAATTTTACATAGCCTTTTACAAATCTAGAATAAAACACACGTTACCTGCCCAAGGGAGTACAGTTAAATCTCATCAAGCCAAGAAAGTTGAGTTGAAAAGGCTGCCAAGAAGTGCATCGTGGTCTAGAGCAGCCGTTCTCAAACTGGGGGTAGAGACCCCAAAGTGGGTCGCCAGAGCCGTCTTAGAGTTGCTGGGACCCGGAGCCGAAGCCCAAGGGCTTCAATTCTGGGCAGCAGGGCTAGATTACAGGCCCCCTGCCTGGGGCTGAAGCCCTTGGACTTTGGCTTTGGCCCTGCTGTTTGGGGTGATGAGGCTCAGGCTTCGGTCCCCCTTCTGGGGTCATGTAGTAATTTTTATTGTCAGAAAGGGGTCACAGCACAATGAAGTTTGAGAAACCTTGGTCTCAGGCCCACCGACGAGGAGGGTGAGCGATTACCTAGGGGCCTGGGTGACTTAAAAGGGCCTGGGGGCCTCACCACTGCTGCATTAATTACGTTTGTGACTGTACTCCTTGGAGGAGAATTGTATGTCTCCTGTTCTGTTTTTATCTGCATTCTGCCATATATTTCATATCATAGCAGTCTCGGATGATGACCCAGCACATGTTCGTTTTAAGAACACTTCCCCTGCAGATTTGACAAAATGCAAAGAAAATACCAATGTGAGATTTCTAAAAATAGCTACAGCACTTGACCCAAGGTTTAAGAATCTGAAGTGCCGTCCCAAATCTGAGAGGGACAGGGTGTGGAGCTTTCAGAAGACTTAAAAGAGCAACAGTCAGATACAGAAACTACAGAATCCGAACCACCAAAAAAGAAAATCAGACTTCTGCTGGTGGCATCTGACTCAGCTGATGAAAATGATCATATGTCGGTCCGCACTGCTTTGGATCGTTACCAAGCAGAACCCATCATCAGCATGGACACATGGCCTCTGGAATGGTGGCTGAAACATGAAGGGACATAGGAATTTTTAGCACATCTGGCATATAAATATCTTGCGATGCCAGCTACAACAGTGGCACACGAATGCCTGTTCTCACTTTCAGGTAACAGTGGTTACAATTTTCAGGAGATGCTGCTGCCCACTACTTTGTCTGAGCGAGTGGCTGAAGTAGGACTGAGTGGACTTGCAGGCTCTAAAATTTTACGGTGTTTTATTTTTGAATGCTGTTTTTTGGTGCATAATTCTACATTTGTAAGTTCAACTTTCATTGTAAAGAGATTGCACTACAGTACTTGTATTGGATGAATTGAAAAATATTATTTCTTTTGGGTTTTTTTACAGTGTAATAAAAAATATAAAATGAGCATTGTACACTTTGTGTTCTGTGTGGTAATCAATATACTTGAAAATGTAGAATATATCCAAAATTTAAATAAATCATTTTATGTATTATTGTTTAACAGTGTAATTAATTGCGATTAATTTTTTTAATAACTAGACAGTCCTAGTTCCTAGTGAACTCCTCGATGGGGGAGGGAAAATATTTCCAACTAGATCTGTTAATTAGATAATCAGTGTAAATTAGTCAATCAATATTTATAAGGGGTTTTGCATGTATAAAGTGCCAAGTTATTTTCCACCTCTTACGAACATTTCAGTCAACTAATAATTGCAGAAGTAAACAGCAAAGTTTTGCTAAATTCCCTTTCCATCTGTGTTTTCCAGTATGCAGTGAATATGGCATGCAAAAACACACTGCTGTGGATGTGTAAGCAGGAAGCCTTCTCAGAGAATCTTGCATATGCTATGTGCTGTGTATTCCCGTTGGAGATTGTAATGAGCTGCATATTTCTATGATAGTTGGTAACAAGGTAATCCTGTCTTTATTCTCTAGCCTGTGACTGCAGTTTACCCTCTTCTCTGTTTTTTCTTGCTGCAGAGGAGGTGGTGGAAGGGAAGAGTGCCATTCTCATCGGAATGAGCCAGTGGAACTCCAATGACTTGGTAGAGCAGATCGAAACAATTGGGAAGCTGGAAGAAAATCAAGGTAAAATTTAACTTGCTATATGTATATTGTGATACAGCATGGCCAGAAGGCAGCATAAGAGTGTTAGCAGGGGGCCTTATTCCCTGCCAAGGGAGGAAGGTTTGCTTTAGATTAACTAGAACAGCTGTGGCCAATTAGAGCAC